>NC_083576.1:55294137-55594137 GCF_027579695.1 Neoarius graeffei
CCCGAAGGGCAATTAGAAGGGCGAAGAGCAGTACATTAAAATAAGAGCAAGAGAATAAAATCACAAAAAGAATAAAATCACAAAAGTGGGTGGGCAAAAAAAAAAAAACAGTGTATTATGTACAACATACAATGGCAGGCCTGCTGCCGGTAACAAAAAACAAAAAAAAAAGCAACAGATAAAATATGGCAAATAAATAAAATAAAGCGTGGATAAAATTAAAGTGACAATATGATTAGAGTGACATTGTAGTTAAAGTGACAAGGTGATATTGTAATATTGCACATCAGGACATGTGATATTGCACTAGAGTATTGCATAGAAGACTTAAGTTACTGTAACTGTCTTAGACTTCTTAGAGTTCAGGAGGAGAATAACACTTGGAACAAAGGTTGCTCTCCTCCTCTGGGTCTTACAGGCTGGACAGCAGAACCTGTGACCAGATGGCAGCTGCTCAAATGCCGGGAACAAAGCATGAGTCAAGTCCTTAAGAATTCGACGAGGCAGGCCACTAGCCTGCTGCTCGTACACAGTATTCAGGCGGCGAGCAGGAAGTCCAATAATCTTAGAACACACCTTGACAATGTTATGCAGGTGGTTCCTATCCTGTACAGTAATGGAGTAATACCAGCAGCATATAGAAAAAGCTAAAACACTTTCAATGAATGTATAATAGAATGTCAGCAAGATGTTCTGACTGACAGAAAAAGAGTTCAGTTTCCTTAGTAGGTACATAAGTGAAACCAGAGTCAAATTCCTCATGTGTGTCCACATACCTGGCAATAAAGTGTTTCTGATTCTGATGTTGTATGCTAGTTTGAGGGCTTTACAGTATTATGTATGAAATTGTTATTATATCCAAAACTGTAAGGTCAGGTCATGCAGTTGTATCTGGGTCATTCTCCTCAGAACGTGCAATCTCTTTTACTGAAGCTTCAGTTCAGTTAGTAGAAATATTTTGCCCTAGTGTATATGTCTCATTATTCACAGGACATGTGAACATCTAAACATGTCAATAATTTATGTGCTCAATAATTTATGTATGTCTTCCCACAGATGTTTCAAAAGTGACCGTAGGTGACTTTGGGTCATTCCTGTTACTGGATATGAGCAGGATACAACATAGCAAAAAGCACACCAATATTCTAAAATAGATATCATAAATAAATTTGTTTTTGGTCCCCTTCAACAGATTTAAAGACAAAACTCAAGTGAGTTTAACACTATACTGCAAACTGCTGAGTTAACTACGCCCCAATACCAGTTTTGCACAAAAATGAAAGTGAAGTATTAGCCCTGTATGGTTGGACTATGGCCAATCTGGAAAAAAAAACATTACAGGATAAAAGGCCTTAGCCTGATGGCTGATTCTATTCAGGTGATGATAGTTGACAATTACGACAGACTCAGGTGGTGTTTACATTAGACCGTATCAGCGGCTCATCAGATTAACGTTTTTAAAACGATTCGCGTGCACACAGCAACGCCAATACACGGATACGCTAATCACATGACTAAGTAGACGGCACGTAAGTTGAAATGTGTCAGTGCGGCTCAGCGCTTCCTCCTCAGCGGCTGCGCTCCAAATCACTCTGCCCTGAACAGCGAGTGCCCTCTGGAGGGTGCGCACTCCGGCCCTGTGCAGCTCACAGAGCGCGCAAGTGAAGCGCATGAGCAGTGATTCGGGACTGAGCCGCTGTGTGTGTGATCCCAGTGCATATCGGGCATGCGCAAGTCACTCACCACTTACAAGTGGAAGGATGGCAAGCCTAAAGACAATCATAACTACACAATGGGCAGTGTTTGCATCTTACCATGAACAACATTAAGAATGACAAAGCAAAGCATTATATTCATACTTTTATACTCTTTAATGAAAAACAAAAAGGTGATACAAGGCGGAAACAATAGCAGGAAGTGAAGTCCGCGCCGTTTTTCAGCAGTCGCGTCACATGACCAATATGGCATGAACAACGTCAGCGAATCAGGAAGGTGGATGTCACAGTGACGTTGTCCAATGACGACGTCAGCTAGAGCTCAGCACTGCATTTCCTCGTATCTCAATGTTTACACAGCACCGGATCAGATACGTAATGGATTGAATACGTGGGCCCTGGCGGATTCAAGTTGTTCCGCCTGTGGAGTCGTTTCCCAGCGTTTTAATGTGAACGGAAAGTGCATCCGTGACGAAAACGAGATGGATACGGTCTAATGTAAACACCACCTCAGTGAGAGGGTTAAAACCAAACGGTAACAGGGATGACAACTTGGTAACAGGAATGACTGTTAGTAACAGGAATGACATAATTACATTATTTAGCAATGCTTCTCAGTGAATGACAGACAAGTCATAATTTGGGATAATACTTACAATGTAACTGCAGCTGTAGGTTAGGGGAAGCCAGGGTACAGTGAATCAGAACAGTTATTTTGCTGGCTTTCTCCTATCTGGGTGTTAAGAATGTTCGAATGCAGAAAAAATCCATTCAATTTTACATAAAAGATTTATTCATTAAAATAACTTGTCACAAGCTATATGAAACACGTAACACAAATAAATTCTCTAAAACAAACACTTCTGGATTTTTAATGAAAAAAATAACAACTGGCAACACCGTCCTGTGGGGCGGCATGGTGGTGTAGTGGTTAGCGCTGTCGCCTCACAGCAAGAAGATCCTGGGTTCGAGCCCCGGGGCCGGCGAGGGCCTTTCTGTGTGGAGTTTGCATGTTCTCCCCGTGTCCGCGTGGGTTTCCTCCGGGTGCTCTGGTTTCCCCCACAGTCCAAAGACATGCAGGTTAGGTTAACTGGTGACTCTAAATTGACTGTAGGTGTGAATGGTTGTCTGTGTCTATGTGTCAGCCCTGTGATGACCTGGCGACTTGTCCAGGGTGTACCCCGCCTTTCGCCCGTAGTCAGCTGGGATAGGCTCCAGCTTGCCTGTGACCCTGTAGAAGGATAAAGCGGCTAGAGATGATGAGATGAACACCGTCCTGTGAAATTACTTAATTTCAAAACCTCAGTGCCAGTCCACTTCTGGCTTTCTGAATTAGTTTAAATAGCATCACTTAAGGAAGTAACAGGCAAACCACCGAATCATGAAACAAGAAATAAAACTTAAACCTTAACATGTTTCAACCCCCTGTAGAACCCCTGTAGAGCAGGGTAACAGGAATGACAGTAATAGGAATGACAATTTTGCACATATCCCCTGCTACACTGCACTACAAGACATGTATGCATCCTTGGTCACTTGCTTCCTCGAGCGGGCACTTCCATAATGTACTTTATTTATTTACCACCACATTTTCTATTGTCTCTGTGAAGTTCTGGGCATAACAGTAATGACTGCTAATTGATATAACCATCAAAAAAAAAACCACACGAAAACTTACCTTTCTCCAGCTTTATCCTTCAAATGCTCCCTCCATTGAACTTTCAAGGTCAACTATGAATGTGGACCTCCTATTGGCGAGTTATAGAACCAACCTAACCATAGAGTTTAGTGAACTGGTAACAGGAATAAAAGGAGTAACAGGAATGACACTGGAATTGAGGGACAGGGTAAAATTTACCCCCCAAAGTAAGAAATTTGTTCTAATTAACACTTAACTGACTACATATTATCTGAAATGAAGTATATTAGATAAATGATAGTGTTTGGATTAACTTTATGCACTTTTCAATTTAAAAATCCTAAGATTTTTGACAGGAGCCAAGACTGGGGACAGCCAAAATAGGCTGGTGAGACTAATCTGATGAGGGGATTTAAAAAAATTTTCAATCTGGGTCCGAGAACTAACACTTATCAAGGGAGAATTTCATAATTATCTTTATTTTCACACACATATTTATTAGGAAATCTCTTCATTTTATAAAAAAAAAAAACAGCTGGGACACAAACTGCACGTTCTGAGGAGAATGACCCATCTAATTATAGTGTATGTTCTTACCATCAAATACTTTTATTCCACATTTTGTCACTGTTTTTTTTTGGGGGGGGGTTCCTTGTTCTTCTTCTTTAGGGTTTTTTGGCAGTTGGCAAACCAACTTAAAGGTGCATTACTGCCACCACCTGGGCTGGGGTGTGGAACAAGAACTATTGGTGGAAAAACTATATTGTTTGAGCTATTTCTGTTTCTTTTAAAGACTTGATAAAAACTTTTGGAGTTTTGTTTTTGAGTAGACTTTTTATTTTGTTCTCAGTTGGTTCAGCAACACGCACCACCATTTTGATTTTCTCTACTCACATTATATGAGCTGATACTGTAGCTGAGTAGTAGAGTAGCCAATCAGAGCACGCAATTGGTCATATCCAATGAATGTGGATATAATCATAAATTTTATACACTTCACCTGATATATATATATATATATATATATATATATATATATATATATATATATATAAAAACCTGTTTCAATCAATTTCTAAATTGAGAAGTCATTACTTGGAATGAGAGAGCTGAAAGAAATTGAGACAAGACCATGTAAGACTTGCGTAGCTGATAGAAGACAGGAGTGATATTCACTTGCCCTTCACTGAATGACCAGCCCAAAGAGATCAGATATGTGGCAGCTGTGTCCATCCCATTCAGATAGCAGATACACTGGTCACCTGTTGTTGCCCCTTGTTTCCTGAGTGTAATTGAGTATTAATGGAGCCCTGGCCCAGCAGGTGTGAGTGCTGCTATCACTAGGCCATGACTGTGTTTTAAAAGATTTGGTAATTTATTATTTATGAGAGATTATTCTGTCTCTGCTGTGCAGTACCAAGCTGTGCATTGGGCCGATTCACTGTCAAGTATACACTTCCACACATTCTGAAGAGTACTGTTTTATTTTAACCTTTAGGGTGAGCAGTGAGCCCATTATAAATACATGCAAACACATACACACTTGTACGGTACCTGTGCTGCTCTGACAATGTGAGGATATTCCATGCTAGGTGTAGCATTCAGAATCTTAGCCGCATAGACCATGCACAGTGCTCTGCTTATGTAACCCAACCAGTTGGAGTTGCTCTCTCACATCAAGTCTGGCTTGTTTTATATGCATATAAATATTAATTTAAAAAAAACCCCTTCTCTTTGGGACTTTGTCTTGCTTCTGTAATCTCCCTCAAATGAAAGGCTGGCTTCCAGAATCCTGGAGAAGGAGAGAGCTCCTTTGTGATTCATCACTTGTCTTCAATGTGGATAGGATCTGTAATCCATCACAATCTCTTTTCTTATTAAATTCTTAAGGATACTCTTTTCTACTCCCTCTGTGTGCTCCTCCATCCTTTCCCATTTGAGAAATAAATAGAAAATGAAAGCACATGGCAGATAAATTCCCTCCTCTTGCCCAAGCCCTACTTTCTGCCATTGCAGTGTGTCCACTACTGTTTAAGTTTGGACACGTGTCTTGCTGGAGGGAGGTCTAGTCCATATGAGTGAGCATATATAGCTTTTCAAAGAGGCCAATTTGGGTTTGTTTTTAAATCTGACACAAATTCAGCTTAGGCTTTGTTAGTCATGCAACCAAGCTCACAAATATCTTTCAAAAAAAAAACAAAAACAAAAACAACTAACTCAATAAATTTGAAGTTCTAAGTTTTAAACACAGTACCTTAAATGAAAATTGTTTAATAAAGCTTGTGCTTTTGGTTGCCTTGTGATGATAGAAATAGGAAAGCCTGTCTTCTGAGAGCTTCTTACATAACAGCAAGCTGCATTAAGACTTTAAGAGACAGAGAGAGAGACAGACAGACAGACAGTTGGGAGAACAAGCAAAGCAGATGTTTTCTCATTAATTGAGGAGAACAGGGATGGAGGGAGTGTATTTAAGTGCCAAAATGTAATGAGTCATGGCGTGCAATGACCTGGGACATCGAGCTGAAGATAAAAGCTGGACTCACAAGATGCTTGGAGGTACATCACAGATGGAAAACTGAAACAAAATCAGTGTGAATAGTTCTGGATATGAGAAAACTAACTCATTGAATAGATTTGCACATTTGAAAATTATTAAAAGCAAGTACTACATTTCAGCAGTTCACACATTAGTGTATGGAGAAAATCTTGCATCTTCCAGAAGAAAAAAAAAGTCCAGCAATCAGGTGAGAGGAGAATTATTAATCCCTAAAACTTTGCTAGGTTAACAGTAAAAAATGGAACGGTGAAGCTGACCGAGTAACAAAGCTCATGTATCTATCGTATTTGCTCACTCTTGAACTCTCTCTCCCTTTTTAACTGATCATTTACTACAGGTTGCATGGCAAGGTCGAGCTGCATTACCATCAGCTTTTATCTTGAATCACAGATCCCTGGAGCCTACCAGGTCAGACCTGATAGCTCCTGCTCATCTAATGACCTCCGAGCATGGATGAGCCCTTTTATACCTCACCCTTCTGCCAGGTTTATCTTTCTAGTGAGCAGGGGAAGGAAAACCATTCCGATAAGGTATTGTGCTGGATACAGGGATGAAATCTATCTAGTACCTGGAGGATTGAGATTAATAGTGTAGAATTGTTATAAACTCTGCCTTGTGAAATATTCTGTGACCTCTAAAAGTACAAGCAGGGCCATCGACAAGGGGGGGCAACCAGGTATTTTGTCCCGGGCCCAGGCATGAGGGGGGGCCCAGAACTGGTCCCTCATGAAGATGCCATTAATCATTCTGTTTCATTTCAAAATGTGTTGATTTGGGGGAGAAAAATGTGCTATATTTGCATTCAATGAATGATTTCTGGTTCTTTTGCCTTTATTGTCTTTGAAAATAGATTCAAGAACCCACCTACCACCCCTAATGCAGAAATGGTTTGGTCTTTGATTAAGGCGCCAAATAACACGGCACTATTCCATCATAACGCTTCGACAATAAGCGTGCGAGCCTGTTTGCCAACATGCACAAGTCAGGAGCAAAAAAAAGAAAAGAGAAAAAGAGATGAAGACACTGGCGGCTCGTTAATAGGGGCGATTTGGGCGACGCACTCCCAAACAGGGAGGGAGATTTTTTTTTTTATCTACTCCTACTACCAACAGTAATGTCATTGTCCAATCAGGCTAAAGTCGCGCCTGGTGTAGCCATGCCCTTTTGGGGCGATTTCTGTCAGGTTCAGATTTGCCCCCAAATCTCCCATTGACCGTAATGGTACTGTACGTATGTTTTTTTCGAAAATCCTGCTCCCAATGCATTTTCTATTAGGTTTTATGCGCTCGCACAAGCAGCGTGCTTACGTCATACGCCTGTTGCGCCGCGCAAGTGTTGCCAGATTGGTTTTAAGTGTATTTTGGCGGGCTTTGAACATAATTTTGGGCTGGAAAACTCAACTTGTGCGGGAAATGTGTGAACATTCTATGAAGAAAATGGAGAGTGTTGAGTGCAACAATACGATAGCGTCTCTGAAAGAAGTTCCCTTTAGTCATCGTACCAATGAGGAGAAAACGGCAATCAAACAGCTAGGACCTCCTAGACTGAATTTAAACATCAAGCAAGTGTCTACGAAGGGGGAGAAGACCTACTCGAGGTTTTAACAAGAACTGGTACCACCGGAAAACTTGGCTAGCTGGCTGTGATGTAGTCAATGCTCTTTTTTGCTACCCTTGCGTTCTCTTCCACCCTGGAAGTAGCACAGCAGATGGTACAGTGATATCTGATATTTGAATTTACTAGGCAAAAGTTGTTTTTGTGTGTGTGTTTTACCAATGGCAGTTTAACATTGCCATGTTTTTGTTTTACCAATGGCAGTTTAACATTGCCATGCTTGGAATATTTCAGTAGCCTCAAGTTCTCTCTGACTTGGTGTAAATTAAGCATATTTTCAGTTTTTATATATTGTACAGTATATGTGTTCATTGGAGCCAGCAGCACCTTACCTTTTTTCCAACTTGTTAAGCCAAGTTGCACTGACTACAAAACCTTGTGTAACCTTGTGTGTGTATATAGCTAAATAACTAAAGCCTTTTGTGTTCATTGACATGCTTGTAATACTTTAAATTTCCTTTTAAGGCATGGCTTTCTGGAGGAATTCTTGGGGAAAAAAACTGCAGAATTTATTTAGAATTATTTGTTGTTAAAATGGTGCAATTCCATATAAAAAACCACATAATTAAGCTGCACATGTTTGTTTGATGGTTATGCTTTTCTTCATCTTTTTCAAAACATAAATAAACACTTGTTTTGGATTTATATCCTGCCACTTTAATTGCATTCTTTAGAATTGAAGAAATTAGAATATGTTTATAATTAAGAATTTGTGTCTACTTATTATAGAATACTGGAATAATATGAGAAAATAAATGAGTAATGTAATATTAATTGATTGTGATGCCAAATGTTTTGCTTTGAAGGCTTCACAATGAATCTTCCTTAGTTTTAGCCTGGCAAGCCAGACTAAATGTGAATATTTGCCACTCGTCGGCAAAAATATTTTTGGCCACTTGGCGGGTGGGTCTAGTTTACTAGGCTACCTTAGTTTGCCACCTTTAACTTGTTTAGTGTTGCCACCTAGTAGAGAGAAGAGATATTGTCTGTACTGATATCTGAATTTGCCAGACAAAAACAAGTTCGGCCAATTGATTTGCTACCTAGGTCAATTTACTTCAGTCCTGTGGACATTTACGGTCCGTGTAGACATAACAGGGGAAAATTGCTCCCCCTGAAAAAAAATTCAGGAGCCGCCATTGGATGAAGAAGCCAAGAGCCTCAGGGGCTCACTGCATAGATATTTTAGAAAAGATTCAGATGATGCAGCAGGTGGTGAAGGCAGTGGGGCAGCTGAGCCAGGTAAGACACAGATAACTTTTTTCCAGCCCCGTAATGTAACCCCAGCATGCGCGACGCGCCATTCATAATTATAAAGTAGGGGATAGCAGGGTACACTGAGTGAACACTGAAATGCACAGGGCATTGAATTATTTCATAAACATATCAGTTTAATAACACTGTGTTGCATATATCTCAATGAAGCAAAGAATAGCACATTGGCCCGCAATCATATCCAAATGTTTTAGGCACGCTTGCTGAGCTGCGCTGAGCTGGACTCCGGTTAGCTGAAACCCGTGGAACGCTGCCTCTTGTTAATTAAACCTTATTTTGTTGGAAATCATCCCGTGTAGATACGACGGCATGTGAAATTGCCAGCTAGATAGAGTTTAATGTAACGAATGGGCTATAAATGGGGTGTTTTGAGGTTAGTCTGTTGCAAAACATTAAACTTTCGCTTAGACTGGATACTCTTCAAACAATTCCCTTGCTCAAGTGAAAAATGATAGGCCTGTATGAAAAGCGCAATTAATGCAAGTAGCCTAATAAGCCCTAAATGAATAAAACAACCTCTGTTTTATTGTTGTTGCTTACACGTTAAGATTTTGAAATCTTCTCGGTCCAGTTCTATATCCAGGGAACGTTGTAATCCTTTTGGTTTATCCGTAATAAACGTGTCAGCCCCCAGGTCAGATAGGCTAATGTTACGTGGTTGGGAGGGTGTCAATTTTTTTTGTAACATTCTAAATTGAGTACGGAAAGGACGTTTATGAAAAATAAGACAAAAAATACACTGAAAAACTCACTGTACACATCACTAGTGGTGATGCTTCTATGTTCAGATTTTGGGAAAGCCATAACTCCGTTCTCATTGAGGCCCAGTTCCATCCCGTAAACAATCATTTTGGTTTATCAACTACCTGCGCTCAAACATGTCACAGGAGAGGCTCAATGGGCTGGCTATGCTCTCTATAGAGCACGAACTTGCAAAGAAGCTGGACTTCAATGACCTTATTGACGACTTTGCCACAGCAAAAGTCCGGCGCATTGCATTTCGCACCTGAATAGTTGCAGACTAAGGAAATGTTCAAACTAAATATGTTGAAATGTTGAAATAAAATGGTTGACTGTTATAATGGGCTTGGAATACCTGTTATTTAAGGGTTGGAGTGAATGGAGACTGTGAAAAGAGGGGTTGGGTGTGGGTGGTTGCTGTGTGGCGATGTGCGTGCGCGCGTATGTGTGTGTGTGTGGGGGGACTCAGATTATTTGGGGGGGGGCCCACTCAGGTTATTTTGTCCCGGGCCCAGCCAAAGCTGTCAACGGCCCTGAGTACAAGGATATAATTTGTATATGCACACACACACACACACACATACACACACACACATAGTGGCAACTCCTGGGCTGTGGTGGTTGAAGGAAATATTTTATTTAGCGTTTCAAGGGAAGATGGGGAAAAGGCATGAGGGAATCTTGAAGTGCAGTGTGCTGAGTGCAGGAGTGAGCCAGCTGAGTGTTGGGTTGAGGTCAGGCTTTGCAAGAGTGCAGGTCGAGTCTATGGAACTCCGCTGGTTTTGGCTGGAGCAACTGATTCGAGCCACAGGAGCTCTTGTGGGCAGCAGTGTTTCCTTGTCCTTGTTGTTGGCCATGTCACCTGGAGACAGAGATGAGAGCAGAATCAGAAAGCTTTGGGAGCTCAGAGTGCACTGACCTGTTTGGTTGGTGGCGCCTATTTTTCCTCCCCTGGCTGCTCAAGAAGGGCAGAGAGTGGCACCACTTGAGTGGAGTCAGCTGTGTGTAGTTGGCAGGCTCGACCCAGTGACCATGCTGGATGTGGTGGTCCAAAACAGAGGTGCTGAAGTGGCACTGACTTTTTAACCCTATACGGGTGGCAGGGCAAGGAGCAACACAGAGAGATGATGGAGGATTTCTTGAGCTGCCACCACAATAGATAGAAATGCAAAACAGCAAAAACAAAAGCTTTTACTAAATCAGTATCAGAAGGTGACATTTACCTAAGTGTGATTTATCACACTTACCATTTTTTATTCTCATTTTGTATATTTTGAAAAAGCAAATAGTAATTTGTATTCTTTGATTACTCTGGTCTCACTGATGGACCTTTCCATGTTAAAGAAAACATTGAACCTCTCTTCAGCAGCTCTGTTTTTATAGTGAGCCAAACCAGACCCAGCAGTCTTTCTAAAAGCTTTCTAATAGTAGCTAATTCAATAAAGGCTCTTCTGTTTCTTGGATAGTCTTGTGTGAGACACAAAGCTATGAATAAAATATTTGTGGAAAGCAGAACACTTGCAGATATGTTTGGTGCAAACAGCCCACTAAAACATCCTGAGAATCTCATCTCTATGTAACCATAACAGAAAAGACAACTCCACTGGATATAATAGGCTGGTTACATGAGAATTTTCTGCAGGCTTAACTGTATATTTTGCACAACTGCTAAAAAATGCATGCAACTCTGCAAGTTGTATATATTTGGGTATGTATTCGCATTTTGCCAAGCGCTGATGTCAGTCCCTCAACATGTCAGCACATTCCCTGCCATATTCCAACCTTTTTATTTAGTATCCTGAAGCTCAACTAAGACATATCCACTATATCATCTTGTCAGGTCTGGGTTCATAAAACAAGTGATCATGCTGTCACATACAAGTTGTGTCAATAACCATCTGACACACAACAGCTGGCTTTGTGCTAATATGATGCTAATTGATTCATAGTTCTTCCTCTCCTACAGCAGTCTGTATCAAAGCTAGGTTACAATCAAAACCAATTCACAGTTGCTGCCAGTTATCAATCAAAGAACATATCCTGAAATGTAATGAGCATGCTTGGGACATTGCCTTAGGAAACAATCAAGTTGAAAATGCTATTGATTACAATGAATAGAGACAATGATAGGCATTAAGCACTCATGCTACAAGCAAGCTTTTGGAGGCAGCACAAATAAACATGAAATTGCTATTACATCAAGAGATAAGGGGCATGTACAGTAATATACAGTATGAATGATTTTTAAAAAATATATATATATTTTTTTACAGTATTATCTTTATATTCAGCATTTTATCCTGGTCAGGGTCTTGGTGGATCTGGAACTTAACCCAGAAGCACAGGGCACAAACCAGGAATACATCCTGGATGAGACATCATGGGCAATTTATCATAGCCAATCCAATGACCAGCATGGTTTTGGAATGTAGCAGGGAACTAGAGAACCTGATGGAAACCCATGTGGACATTGGGGAGAACATTTGAAATACTGCACAGACAGTAACACAATGTAAAAGAGATTTGGGGAAGTTTACCTCCACACAGTTTATACAGGGAATAACCAAGAAATGCCCCAGAAATGCATGTGATCAGTAGATGGTCTTGATTACTGTTTTAGATGGTACTGTATTTGAACTTTGGATTGTTTATGAGACTAATGTATTTGGATTGTGTGCTTTCTTCAAATAGATCTGTACATGTCACCTGAGTCTCCATTGTTCTACCCAAGCTCAAGCAGGGACCCTGGAGCACATATTACCAGTGTTTTCCATGAATGCACTAAATGAGTCCCATTCATTGACCGTGCTCATATTTTTTGTGAACAGTGAACTGAACAAGTTTTCATCTAATCAACTTGAAAGTGAGTGTCGTTCTCTCTGGCAAGAGTGAACACCACTCACAAACCAGAAGTAGGGAACATAGATGGACCAGTAAATTGAGAGCTTTGCCTTTTGGCTCAGCTCTCTCTTTACCACAACAGACCGGTTTAGTGTCCACATCACTGCTGACACTGCCCTGATCTGTCTGTCCAGCTCCCGCTCCCCCTTACCCTCACTTGTGAACAAAACCCTGAGATACTTAAACTCCTCCACTTTAGGTAGCAACTCCCCCCTGACCCGGAGTAGGCACTCCACCTAATTAGGAAAATGAAGGAGAATAGACTCTTAAGGCGGAATTCGATTCCACAAATCAAGTCCGAAATTTCAGAAAGCTATTAAATGATAATCCTGCGGCATAGGTCGCTTTTTGGGATTGTGTAGAAGGTTATTACAGATTTTTTGACACCTTTGAAATAAATTTTCGATCTTCTTATGATTTTATACCGCAATAAAACCCCTTAAGCCTAATTACCACTAATTATTGTTGCAATATACTACCCTGTCACAGGGTGGCCGTTGTAAAAACTAGGTTTATGGATTCCGGACTACTTTTTTGGAACTTGCTCCAATAGGCTGGGACACCCCCCTGGACGCTAGGCCACGCCCCCCCAGACTTGATTTTTGGAATTGGGACTAGTTTTTTGGAACTTGCCCCAAACTTAATTCTGATAGGCTGGGACACACCCCTAGACCCTAGGCCACGCCCCCCAGACTCGATTTTTGGAATTGGGACTAGTTTTTTGGAACTTGCCCCAAACTTGATTCTGATAGGCTGGGACACACCCCTGGAACATGGGCCACGCCCCCCAGACTCGATTTTTGGAATTGGGACTAGTTTTTGGGAACTTGCCCCAAACTTAATTCTGATAGGCTGGGACACACCCCTGGACCCTAGGCCACGCCCCCCAGACTCGATTTATGGATCCGAGCCTACTTTTCTGGAAATCGCTCGAAACTTAATTCCGATATGCCGGCACGTGCCCCCGGACCCCAGGCCACTCCCCCAAAGTGTTTTTTGGGAAACCGGGACCGAGTTCCAAAAAACTAGTCCGAGTTCCAAAAATCAAGTCCGACCGTCTCGCACCTAAAACGGGGTCGAATTGTAACAAATGCTGTATCGGTAGATAGCCCTAAGCGAGACGAAAAGGGGGATACTTGTCTGACGTCCGTACGACTTTCCTGTCCCGAACGGCGGCCCGAAACGCACTCGGAAAAAGGCCTCATAAAAATTGTTGGAAATATTCACAAAAAATCAGGAAAAGGTGCTATTGACTCGCAATTGAGGCTACCCCCCCTAAATCGTGGGCGTTGAGCGCGCCTGACTTGGAACCGAGTCCCTAGCACCTTCCTGTCCCGAGATACACCCGAAGGTGAAAGGTCAGAAAAAAAGTGTAAAAATATTCGTGAAAAATTACCCGAATGTCCGTGCGGCTTCAAAATCGTCACACGCCCTAACTCTGGGTCCGCGATCGTGGCCGAGGCGTCCGCTGAACCTAGGCCCAAAAAAATCGACCGTTTTTGGAGGGAAAATGAAATTCCAACCGGCAAGTCTAAGCAATGGCGTCGGGTTTGGACTCGTTCAGGAAATCGAGTCCAAAGTCCTAACCGAGTGATTTCCAGAGCCATTTCACCCACTTGAAAGTCAGAAAAGTAATTTCTGATGGGCTATTGTGTTTCAGCATCCCATATAAGCCCTGGGAGTGGGGGAAAAAAAATAAAAAATTTTGGAAGATTTTAGGCCCACGGTGTCGAGTAAGGGTATTAGGCCTTTGACATAGGGGCTGGCCACGAGGCCTATTTTTTTTTTTTTTCAAAAATCCATTAAATATGGTTACCCTGAGCCTCACACATCCTTTTTTTGTACACATACAACTTTCAGCCTGCAAAAGGGCTCGCTCTGAAGTGAAGGAGTTACAATTACGGCTTTAGGCAAATAGACTTGATTTCCGGAACGAGTCCTAACCTAACTCATTGCTTAGACATTGCCGGTTGGAATTTCATTTTCCCTCCAAAAACGGTCAATTTTTTTGGGCCTAGGTTTCGCGGACGCCTCGGCCACGATCGGGGACCCCGAGTTAGGGCTTGCTAAGGTTTTGAAGCCGCGGGGAGATTCGGGTAATTTTTCACGAATATTTTTACACTTTTTTTCTGACCTTTCACCTTTGGGCGTATCTCGGGACAGGAAGGTGCTAGAGACTCGGTTCTGAGTCAGGCGCGCTCAGCGCCCTCGATTTAGGGGGGGTAGACTCGATTCCGGGTCAATAGCACCTTTTCCTGATTTTTTTGTGAATATTTCCAACTATTTTTACGAGGCCTTTGGCCGAGTGCGTTTTGGGCCGCCGTTCCGGACAGGAAGGTCGTACGGACGTCAGACGAGTACCCGCAGTTACGTCTCGCTTCGGGCTATCGCCCGAAAGGGGCGCGAGACCCTAGCCCGAAAAGGCTTGCCGTGATTGGACAAAATCTAAATTCCAACAGGTAATGTCTAAGCAATGGAGGCCACAACTCAAGTCCAATCTCCTAACCTAAGTGTGTGGGGGATGGGCAGTAGCAGCTGAGAGCTTCTTCTAAGAGCTTTTCTTTGACTGTGACAAGGCCCCGAACTGGATTTTTGGAATTCAGGCTCGATTTTTGGAATTGAGGCTTGATTTTTGGAATTGAGACTCGATTTTTGGAATTGAGGCTTGATTTTTGATATTTTTTATCTCTGGGGAAAGTTCGGGTTGTGACTTGATGTCTGGAACTTGATATCTGGAATTCAGACTTAATACCTTGAACCCATTATGTTTCACACTTGATATCTGGAATTCAGACTTGATATCTGGAACAAATTAGGGTTGGGACTTGATATCTGGAACTGGACACCAAAAAAGCATTTAATTGCAATTCAATAACTTTAATGCACTTCCATATCTTTGATAAAGCCACAATTTAATGCACTACCATATCTTTAATAAAGCCACACCCCCCAGACTCGATTTTTGGATTTGGGACTAGTTTTTTGGAACTTGCTCCAAACTCAACTCTGATAGGCTGGGGCACCAACCCTGGCCCTAAGGCACACCCCACCCGACTCGGTTTCTGGGTTCCAGACTACTTTTTTGGGACTTGCTCCAAACTCAATTCTGATGTGCGGGCATGTGCCACCAGACCATAAGACACTTCACCACACTCTTTTCTTTGGAAAACAGACAACTTCATCAGGAAAAACCCTTATATCTCACTCCCTGAAAGACATTGGAGGAAACTTACACCACAGGGTCGTACAGACTGGGCTCCTCTATCAAATTCCAGTGCTATTACACTAGGATTAGGGTTAATTCCAAAAATCGAGTCTCAATTCCAAAAATCGAGTCTCAATTCCAAAAATCAAGTCTCAATTCCAAAAATCAAGTCTCAAACTCCTAACCGAGACTTGATATTTGGAATTGAGACTTGATTTTTGGAATTGAGACTCGATTTTTGGAATTGAGACTCGATTTTTGGAATTGAGGCTTGATTTTTGTTATTTTTGATCTCTGGGGCAAAGTAGGGTTGTGACTTGTTGTCTGGAACTTGATATCTGGAATTCAGACTTACTACCTTGAACCCATTAGGTTTCACACTTGATATCTGGAATTCAGACTTGATATGTGGAACAAATTAGGGTTGGGACTTGATATCTGGAACTGGACACCAAAAAAGCATTTTATTGCAATTCAATAACTTTAATGCACTTCCATGTCTTTGATAAAGCCACAATTTAATGCACTTCCATATCTTTAATGAAGCCACACCCTCCAGACTGGATTTTTGGACTTCAGACTACTTTTTTGGAACTTGCTCAAAACTCAATTCTGATAGGCTGGGGCACCAACCCTGGCCCTAAGCCACAGCCCACCCGACTCGGTTTCTGGGTTCCAGACTACTTTTTTGGGACTTGCTCCAAACTCAATTCTGATGTGCTGACATGTGCCACCAGACCATAAGACACTTCACCACACTCTTTTCTTTGGAAAACAGACAACTTCATCAGGAAAAACCCTTATATCTCGCTCCCTGAAAGACATTGGAGGAAACTTTCACCACAGGGTCGTACAGACTGGGCTCCTCTATCAAATTCCAGTGCTATTACACTAGGATTAGGGTTAATTCCAAAAATCAAGTCTCAATTCCAAAAATCGAGTCTCAATTCCAAAAATCAAGTCTCAATTCCAAAAATCAAGTCTCAAACTCCTAACCGAGACTTGATATTTGGAATTGAGACTTGATTTTTGGAATTGAGACTCGATTTTTGGAATTGAGACTCGATTTTTGGAATTGAGGCTTGATTTTTGTTATTTTTGATCTCTGGGGCAAAGTAGGGTTGTGACTTGATGTGTGGAACTTGATATCTGGAATTCAGACTTAATACCTTGAACCCATTAGGTTTCACACTTGATATCTGGAATTCAGACTTGATATCTGGAACAAATTAGGGTTGGGACTTGATATCTGGAACTGGACACCAAAAAAGCATTTTATTGCAATTCAATAACTTTAATGCACTTCCATGTCTTTAATAAAGCCACAATTTAATGCACTTCCATATCTTTAATGAAGCCACACCCTCCAGACTGGATTTTTGGACTTCAGACTACTTTTTTGGAACTTGCTCAAAACTCAATTGTGATAGGCTGGGTAACCAACCCTGGCCCTAAGCCACAGCCCACCCAACTCGGTTTCTGGTTTCCAGACTACTTTTTTGGGACTTGCTCCAAACTCAATTCTGATGTGCTGACATGTGCCACCAGACCATAAGACACTTCACCACACTCTTTTCTTTGGAAAACAGACAACTTCATCAGGAAAAACCCTTATATCTCGCTCCCTGAAAGACATTGGAGGAAACTTTCACCACAGGGTCGTACAGACTGGGCTCCTCTATCAAATTCCAGTGCTATTACACTAGGATTAGGGTTAATTCCAAAAATCAAGTCTCAATTCCAAAAATCGAGTCTCAATTCCAAAAATCAAGTCTCAATTCCAAAAATCAAGTCTCAAACTCCTAACCGAGACTTGATATTTGGAATTGAGACTTGATTTTTGGAATTGAGACTCGATTTTTGGAATTGAGACTCGATTTTTGGAATTGAGGCTTGATTTTTGTTATTTTTGATCTCTGGGGCAAAGTAGGGTTGTGACTTGTTGTCTGGAACTTGATATCTGGAATTCAGACTTACTACCTTGAACCCATTAGGTTTCACACTTGATATCTGGAATTCAGACTTGATATGTGGAACAAATTAGGGTTGGGACTTGATATCTGGAACTGGACACCAAAAAAGCATTTTATTGCAATTCAATAACTTTAATGCACTTCCATGTCTTTAATAAAGCCACAATTTAATGCACTTCCATATCTTTAATGAAGCCACACCCTCCAGACTGGATTTTTGGACTTCAGACTACTTTTTTGGAACTTGCTCAAAACTCAATTCTGATAGGCTGGGGCACCAACCCTGGCCCTAAGCCACAGCCCACCCGACTCGGTTTCTGGGTTCCAGACTACTTTTTTGGGACTTGCTCCAAACTCAATTCTGATGTGCTGACATGTGCCACCAGACCATAAGACACTTCACCACACTCTTTTCTTTGGAAAACAGACAACTTCATCAGGAAAAACCCTTATATCTCGCTCCCTGAAAGACATTGGAGGAAACTTTCACCACAGGGTCGTACAGACTGGGCTCCTCTATCAAATTCCAGTGCTATTACACTAGGATTAGGGTTAATTCCAAAAATCAAGTCTCAATTCCAAAAATCGAGTCTCAATTCCAAAAATCAAGTCTCAATTCCAAAAATCAAGTCTCAAACTCCTAACCGAGACTTGATATTTGGAATTGAGACTTGATTTTTGGAATTGAGACTCGATTTTTGGAATTGAGACTCGATTTTTGGAATTGAGGCTTGATTTTTGTTATTTTTGATCTCTGGGGCAAAGTAGGGTTGTGACTTGATGTCTGGAACTTGATATCTGGAATTCAGACTTAATACCTTGAACCCATTAGGTTTCACACTTGATATCTGGAATTCAGACTTGATATCTGGAACAAATTAGGGTTGGGACTTGATATCTGGAACTGGACACCAAAAAAGCATTTTATTGCAATTCAATAACTTTAATGCACTTCCATGTCTTTAATAAAGCCACAATTTAATGCACTTCCATATCTTTAATGAAGCCACACCCTCCAGACTGGATTTTTGGACTTCAGACTACTTTTTTGGAACTTGCTCAAAACTCAATTCTGATAGGCTGGGTAACCAACCCTGGCCCTAAGCCACAGCCCACCCGACTCGGTTTCTGGTTTCCAGACTACTTTTTTGGGACTTGCTCCAAACTCAATTCTGATGTGCTGACATGTGCCACCAGACCATAAGACACTTCACCACACTCTTTTCTTTGGAAAACAGACAACTTCATCAGGAAAAACCCTTATATCTCGCTCCCTGAAAGACATTGGAGGAAACTTTCACCACAGGGTCGTACAGACTGGGCTCCTCTATCAAATTCCAGTGCTATTACACTAGGATTAGGGTTAATTCCAAAAATCGAGTCTCAATTCCAAAAATCGAGTCTCAATTCCAAAAATCAAGTCTCAATTCCAAAAATCAAGTCTCAAACTCCTAACCGAGACTTGATATTTGGAATTGAGACTTGATTTTTGGAATTGAGACTCGATTTTTGGAATTGAGACTTGATTTTTGGAATTGAGACTCGATTTTTGGAATTGAGACTTGATTTTTGGAATTGAGGCTTGATTTTTGTTATTTTTGATCTCTGGGGCAAAGTAGGGTTGTGACTTGATGTCTGGAACTTGATATCTGGAATTCAGACTTAATACCTTGAACCCATTAGGTTTCACACTTGATATCTGGAATTCAGACTTGATATCTGGAACAAATTAGGGTTGGGACTTGATATCTGGAACTGGACACCAAAAAAGCATTTTATTGCAATTCAATAACTTTAATGCACTTCCATGTCTTTAATAAAGCCACAATTTAATGCACTTCCATATCTTTAATGAAGCCACACCCTCCAGACTGGATTTTTGGACTTCAGACTACTTTTTTGGAACTTGCTCAAAACTCAATTCTGATAGGCTGGGGCACCAACCCTGGCCCTAAGCCACAGCCCACCCGACTCGGTTTCTGGGTTCCAGACTACTTTTTTGGGACTTGCTCCAAACTCAATTCTGATGTGCTGACATGTGCCACCAGACCATAAGACACTTCACCACACTCTTTTCTTTGGAAAACAGACAACTTCATCAGGAAAAACCCTTATATCTCGCTCCCTGAAAGACATTGGAGGAAACTTTCACCACAGGGTCGTACAGACTGGGCTCCTCTATCAAATTCCAGTGCTATTACACTAGGATTAGGGTTAATTCCAAAAATCGAGTCTCAATTCCAAAAATCGAGTCTCAATTCCAAAAATCAAGTCTCAATTCCAAAAATCAAGTCTCAAACTCCTAACCGAGACTTGATATTTGGAATTGAGACTTGATTTTTGGAATTGAGACTCGATTTTTGGAATTGAGACTTGATTTTTGGAATTGAGGCTTGATTTTTGTTATTTTTGATCTCTGGGGCAAAGTAGGGTTGTGACTTGATGTCTGGAACTTGATATCTGGAATTCAGACTTAATACCTTGAACCCATTAGGTTTCACACTTGATATCTGGAATTCAGACTTGATATCTGGAACAAATTAGGGTTGGGACTTGATATCTGGAACTGGACACCAAAAAAGCATTTTATTGCAATTCAATAACTTTAATGCACTTCCATGTCTTTAATAAAGCCACAATTTAATGCACTTCCATATCTTTAATGAAGCCACACCCTCCTGACTGGATTTTTGGACTTCAGACTACTTTTTTGGAACTTGCTCAAAACTCAATTCTGATAGGCTGGGGCACCAACCCTGGCCCTAAGCCACAGCCCACCCAACTCGGTTTCTGGGTTCCAGACTACTTTTTTGGAACTTGCTCCAACCTCAATTCTGATGTGCTGACATGTGCCACCAGACCATAAGACACTTCACCACACTCTTTTCTTTGGAAAACAGACAACTTCATCAGGAAAAACCCTTATATCTCGCTCCCTGAAAGACATTGGAGGAAACTTTCACCACAGGGTCGTGCAGACTGGGCTCCTCTATCAAATTCCAGTGCTATTACACTAGGATTAGGGTTAATTCCAAAAATCAAGTCTCAATTCCAAAAATCGAGTCTCAATTCCAAAAATCAAGTCTCAATTCCAAATATCAAGTCTCAATTCCAAAAATCGAGTCTCAATTCCAAAAATCAAGTCTCAAACTCCTAACCCTAATCCTAACCGAGACTTGATTTTTGGAATTGAGACTCGATTTTTGGAATTGAGACTTGATTTTTGGAATTGAGACTTGATTTTTGGAATTGAGACTTGATTTTTGGAATTGAGACTTGATTTTTGGAATTGAGGCTTGATTTTTGTTATTTTTGATCTCTGGGGCAAATTAGGGTTGGGACTTGATGTCTGGAACTTGATATCTGGAATTCAGACTTAATAACTTGAACCCATTAGGTTTCACACTTGATATCTGGAATTCAGACTTGATGTCTGGAACAAATTAGGGTTGGGACTTGATATCTGGAACTGGACACCAAAAAAGCATTTTATTGCAATTCAATAACTTTAATGCACTTCCATATCTTTAAAAAAGCCACAGTTTAATGCACTTCCATATCTTTAATAAAGCCACACCCTCCAGACTGGATTTTTGGAATTGTGACTAGTTTTTTGGAACTTGCTCCAAACTCAACTCTGATAGGCTGGGGCACCAACCCTGGCCCTAAGGCACACCCCACCCGACTCGGTTTCTGGGTTCCAGACTACTTTTTTGGGACTTGCTCCAAACTCAATTCTGATGTGCTGACATGTGCCACCAGACCATAAGACACTTCACCACACTCTTTTCTTTGGAAAACAGACAACTTCATCAGGAAAAACCCTTATATCTCGCTCCCTGAAAGACATTGGAGGAAACTTTCACCACAGGGTCGTACAGACTGGGCTCCTCTATCAAATTCCAGTGCTATTACACTAGGATTAGGGTTAATTCCAAAAATCGAGTCTCAATTCCAAAAATCGAGTCTCAATTCCAAAAATCGAGTCTCAATTCCAAAAGTCAAGTCTCAAACTCCTAACCGAGACTTGATTTTTGGAATTGAGACTTGATTTTTGGAATTGAGACTCGATTTTTGGAATTGAGACTTGATTTTTGGAATTGAGGCTTGATTTTTGATATTTTTGATCTCTGGGGCAAATTAGGGTTGTCACTTGATGTCTGGAACTTGATATCTGGAATTCAGACTTAATATCTTGAACCCACTAGGGTTCACACTTGATATCTGGAATTCAGACTTGATATCTGGAGCAAAGTAGGGTTGTGACATGATGTCTGGACCCTGGACACCAAGAAAACATTTTATTGCAATTCAATAACTTTAATGCACTTCCATATCTTTAGTAAGCCAAAAAACCTTTAAAGAAATACAATAACATCAAACATTTCAAAACACACTTTTAATAGAACACCATGGAACAGAAGGTCATGGGGACACTTTGGGCTTGTTCTCCCACAGCCCTAAATCCTCCTGGGGAAAGTTGTTAGGAGCATGTTTCAGGCCATTTGGAGTGTATCGGTGCCTGTTTTGGAGACATTTAAATTTGATATTGAACTCTTTTAGTTTGAGCCTAGGCTCGTAAGCCCCAACACCACGTCAAGGTAGAGTTCACGTTGGGGTTGTTAACACAATGTGGTTTTGTCTAAGCAATGGGTCGGGTTAGGACTCGTTCCGGAAATCGAGTCCAAAGTCCTAACCGAGTGATTTCCAGAGCCATTTCACCCACTTGAAAGCCAGAAAAGTCATTTCTGATGGGCTATTGTGTTTCAGCATCCCATATAAGCCCTGGGAGTGGTGGGAAAAAAAATATTTTTTTGGATGAGTTTAGGCCCACGGTGTCGAGTAAAGGTATTAGGCCTTTGACCCATCCGTAGGGTCTGGCAACGAGGCCAATTTTTTTTTTTCAAAAATACGTTAAATATGGTTACCCTGAGCACCATGCATCCTTTTTTGTACACATACAACTTTCAGCCTGCAATAGGGCTCGCTCTGAAGTGAAGGAGTTAGGGTTAGCGGGTTAGGAAAATAGACTTCATTTCCGGAATTAGGCCTATTGACAGTATCCTATACCTGGAACGAGGCCTAACCTTTCAAAAACATTTAACACTACAAGTCCCAGCATTTTTCTGTCTACCTAGAAGACCCACATAGGGGCCGTTTGGCCCGACCGCTTTTCCCTTATGCACTCCTTTTGTTATGGTAATGAGGCTGTTAGTGGCAGTGTGTGGGGGGAGGGGGTCACCCTTCACACACTTCACACTTCAGTGGTGAAGTCATGTTGGCTGCTTCTGTGAGAATGAGGAATAAAAACACATTCTATTCTAAAATGTGAACATGTGACTGTCCCATGTGACCATAACATTTATCCCCATGGCAATTAATCAATTGAACAAGATATGGGAGATACATACTTAAAACTACACTTTAATGTACAAATGATTCCTTTTAACATTTCTAGCATTGATTGATGCCTCTGACCAGTGGTCTGTATTTATTTACACGTTTTGCTATTTATTGTGTTGTGATGGGTTTTTTTATTGTATGTGTTTTTTGTCACTCTGCTGTGCTGTAAGACAAATTGCCTTTTTTAAGGACATTAAAGCTTTCAACTCAAGTCAAGACGAGTCATAACGACTCATGTGACTGCAACCAGACAATTGTTTGATGGATAAATACCTCAGTGCACATGGACTATCGCTTCAGTTCCCTCAAGAATTTTGTGGTGAAAGAAGCTCCTCTCCAAGGAACGAAGATGCAGAGATTCAACAGGCATTGGAAATGATCCTGGATGGAGCAAACCCTTGCGACAAGTTCAAGTGGCTCCAGCCGTGTGCCACTATCAGCCACATTTCCATAACAAAATGAGTGTCCAGAGGGGGGACTTGAGGCCAATTGGCCCTCTTGTGGGTTTTCTAGGTAAAAAGGCCAAATGGCCCCTCTCTGGGAAAAAAATCATGTCTCCAAAATAGGTAAGGTTAGCGGGTTAGGGAAATAGACTTGATTTCCGGAATTAGGCCTATTGACAGTATCCTATACCCGGAACGAGGCCTAACCTTTCACAAAAACATTTTTTTAAAAATCATGTCTCCAAAATAGGTAGACTCCAAATGGGCTGAAACCTGCTCCTAACACCTTCCCCTGGGAAGTTTTTTGGCAAGTGGGACTTGGGCAAATTTTCACTACCGGCCTTCCATTGAAATGAATGGGTTAGGGTTTGTTTTTGAATAACTCTGAAACTAAAGGTCCTACGGCTTCGCGGATGCGTCGGCCACGATCGGGGACCGCGACTTAGTGTGTGCGACGATTTTGAAGCCGCGGGGACATTCGGGTAATTTTTCACGAATATTTTTACACTTTTTTTCTGACCTGTGACCTTTGGGTGTATCTCAGGACAGGAAGGTGCTAGAGACTCGGTTCCGAGTCAGGCGCGCTCGGCGCCCTCGATTTAGGGGGGGTAGACTTGATTCTGGGTCAATAGCACCTTTTCCTGATTTTTTTGTGAATATTTCCAACAATTTTTACGAGGCCTTTTGCCGAGTGCGTTTCGGGCCGCCGTTCCGGACAGGAAGGTCGTACGGACGTCAGACGAGTATCCCCCGTTTCGTCTCGCTTAGGGCTATCTACCGATAGGGGCGTGAGGCCCTAGCCCGAAAAGGCGGGCCGTGATTGGACGAAATCAAAATTCCAACCGGCAAGTCTAAGCAATGGGTTCGGGTTAGGACTCGTTCCGGAAATCAAGTCCAAAGTCCTAACCGAGTGATTTCCAGAGTCATTTCCCCCACTTGAAAGTCAGAAAAGTCATTTCTGATGGGCTATTGTGTTTCACCATCCCATATAAGCCCTGGGAGTGGGGAAAAAATAAAAATAAAAATTGGATGATTTTAGGCCCACGGTGTCGAGTAAGGGTATTAGGCCTTGGACGTAGGGTCTGGCGACGAGGACGATTTTTTTTTTTCAAAAATCCATTAAATATGGTTACCCTGAGCCCCACGCATCCTCTTTGTACACATACACCTTTCAGCCTGCAAAAGGGCTGGCTCTGAAGTGAAGGAGTCAGGGTTAGCGGGTTAGGGAAATAGACTTCATTTCCGGAATTAGGCCTATTGACAGTATCCTATACCCGGAACGAGGCCTAACCTTTCAAAAACATTTTTAAAAAAATCATGTTGCAGTTGCAAAGAGAATTTACTACTAACGCAAACTTTACAGCACATCAGGGAAAAAAGGACAAAAAAGGCTACCGGTAAACCCACTGAACTTTTTTATATGCAAACGCTGCGCTCGCGGTAATCCGTGGGCATGACAAATGTTTGTTCCTTACCTGTGATTGGTTTAAACTTTCTTTCTCAGTGGTGTGTAGTAAAATATCTTCAGTTAAAGTGAACAAACTGCCTGTGAAAGGGCTAATGGTTAAAATGGTTCTTACTTTACAACTGGTTTTCTGTTCAGTTATATTTGTTCAGCAACATATTACCTGAATGATTACAAATTGTTAAAATATACTTAATTTACCTTATACATAAATATTTATATATTGTTGCCTAATTAACTTGGGTTTTGTTATAGAAAAACAAGCATTTATTCATACATGCTTTGTTGTAGAAAAACAGGCATTTATTCATACATTTATTTTATGTTTGTATGTTTAAAGGTTTTTAACCTTCTAGCTTCTACTTCTGATTCTGGTTCTATGTTTTGTTCTGGGAAAACCCACTACTACCACAATTATACTATAACGTCAGTTCCACTGAAAACCAATAAAATACAAGACGAGTGGAATGCTGTGTCCGAGTCCTTCCCTTTCAAGTGTGGGAAACCCTGATGCTCACATACACTTGACAGACCCTGTGTTTGACTTACATCTCTGTTGTTGTTGTGAAAAGTAGTGTGGGGGAAGGGCATCAGCAGCAGAGAGCTTCTGTGTGGGTGGGGAGGGGCAATAGCAGCAGAGAGCTTCTTCTAAGAGCATTTCTTTGACAAGACCCAGACTGGATTTTCCAAAAAAACACCTTGGCGGCGTGGCTTAGGGTCCTAAGGCGTGTCCCAGCACGTCAAAATTGAGTTTGGACCAGGATAGGACATTGGACTTCAATACCAGAATTAGGCCTATTGACAGTATCCTATACCCGGAACGAGGCCTAACCGTTCAAAAACATTTAAAAAAAAAATCATGTATCCAAAATAGGTAGACTCCAAATGGGCTGAAACGTGCTCCTAACATCTTCCCCCGGGAAGTTCTTTGGCAAGTGGGACTTGGGAAGTTTTCACGACTGGCCTTCCATTGAAATGAATGGGTTAGTGTTTGTTTTTGAATAACTCTGAAACTAAAGGACCTACGGCTTCGCGGACACCTCAGCCACGATCGGGGACCCCGAGTTAGGGTGTGTGACGATTTTGAAGCAGCGGGGACATTCGGGTTATTTTTCACGAATATTTTTACACTTTTTTTCTGACCTGTGACCTTTGGGTGTATCTCAGGACAGGAAGGTGCTAGAGACTCGGTTCAAAGTCAGGCGCGCTCAGTGCCCTCGATTTAGGGGGGGGTAGACTCGATTCCGGGTCAATACCACCTTTTCCTGATTTTTTTGTGAATATTTCCAACTATTTTTACGAGGCCTTTGGCCGAGTGCGTTTCGGGCCGCCGTTCCGGACAGGAAGGTCGTACGGACGTCAGACGAGTATCCCCCGTATCGTCTCGCTTAGGGCTATCTACCGATAGGGGCGCGAGGCCCTAGCCCGAAAAGGCGGGCCGTGATTGGACGAAATCAAAATTCCAACCGGCAAGTCTAAGCGATGGGGTCGGGTTAGGACTCGTTCCGGAAATCAAGTCCAAAGTCCTAACCGAGTGATTTCCAGAGTCATTTCCCCCACTTGAAAGTCAGAAAAGTCATTTCTGATGGGCTATTGTGTTTCACCATCCCATATAAGCCCTGGGAGTGGGGGGAAAAAAAATAAAAAATTTTGGATGATTTTAGGCCCACGGTGTCGAGTAAGGGTATTAGGCCTTGGACGTAGGGTCTGGCGACGAGGCCGATTTTTTTTTTTTTCAAAAATCCGTTAAATATGGTTACCCTGAGCCCCACGCATCCTCTTTGTACACATACAACTTTCAGCCTGCAAAAGGGCTTGCTCTGAAGTGAAGGAGTCAGGGTTAGCGGGTTAGGGAAATAGACTTCATTTCCGGAATTAGGCCTATTGACAGTATCCTATTCCCGGAACGAGGCCTAACCTTTCAAATACATTTTTTAAAAATCATGTATCCAAAATAGGTAGACTCCAAATGGGCTGAAACATGCTCCTAACACCTTCCCCTGGGAAGTTCTTTGGCAAGTGGGACTTGGGAGGTTTTCACTACCGGCCTTCCATTGAAATGAACGGGTTAGTGTTTGTTTTTGAATAACTCTGAAACTAAAGGTCCTACGGCTTCGCGGACACCTCGGCCACGATCGGGGACCCCGAGTTAGGGGGTGGGACGAATCTGAAACCGCGGGGACATTCGGGTAATTTTTCACGAAGATTTTTACACTTTTTTTCTGACCTGTGAGCTTTGGGCGTATCTCGGGACAGGAAGGTGCTAGACACTCGGTTCCGAGTCAGGCGCGCTCGGCGCCCTTGATTTAGGGGGGGTAGACCAGATTCCGGGTCGATGGCACCTCTTCCTGATTTTTTTGTGAATATTTCTGACTATTTTTACGAGGCCTTCGGCCTAGTGCGTTTCGGGCCGCCGTTCCGGACGGGAAGGTCGTACGGACGTCGGACGAGTATCCCCCGTTCCGTCTCCCTCGGGGCTATCTACCGATGGGGGCGCGAGGCCCTAGCCCGAAAAGGCGGTCCGTGATCGGACGAAATCAAAATTCCAACCGGCAAGTCTAAGCGATGGGGTCGGGTTAGGACTCGTTCCGGAAATCGAGTCCAAAGTCCTAACCGAGTGATTTCCAGAGCCATTTCACCCACTTGAAAGTCAGAAAAGTCATTTCTGATGGGCTATTGTGTTTCAGCATCCCATATAAGCCCTGGGAGTGGGGGGAAAAAAAATAAAAAATTTTGGATGATTTTAGGCCCACGGTGTCGAGTAAGGGTATTAGGCCTTGGACGTAGGGTCTGGCGACGAGGCCGATTTTTTTTTTCAAAAATCCGTTAAATACGGTTACCCTGAGCCCCACGCATCCTCTTTGTACACATACAACTGTCAGCCTGCAAAAGGGCTCACTCTGAAGTGAAGGAATCAGTGTTAGCGGGTTAGGGAAATAGACTTCATTTCCGGAACGAATCCTAACCTAACTCATTGCTTAGACATTGCCGGTTGGAATTTCATTTTCCCTCCAAAAACGGTCGATTTTTTTGGGCCTGGGTTTTGCGCCTTTGGGTATCGGTAGAGAGCCGGGTCTGTGCGGCCCTACGGTAAAAGTTTTCTCGGGTGTCTTTCGTGGACCGTGTTATGGGCCTTTTTTGGAATGATTTTGAATTGAATTTTGAAACGAATGGGTTAGGGTTTGTTTTCGAATAACTCTGAAACTAAAGGTCCTACGGCTTCGCGGACGTGTCGGCCACGATCGGGGACCCCGATTTAGGGCGCACGACGATTTTGAAGCCGCCGGGACGTTCGGGTAATTTTTCACGAATATTTTTACACTTTTTTTCCGACCTTTCACCTTCGGGCGTATCTCGGGACGGGAAGGCGCTAGAGACTCGGTTCCGAGTCAGGCGCGCTCGGCGCCCTCGATTTAGGGGGGGTAGACTCGATTCCGGGTCGACGGCACCTCTTCCTGATTTTTTTGTGAATATTTCCGACTATTTTTACGAGGCCTTCGGCCTAGTGCGTTTCGGGCCGCCGTTCCGGACGGGAAGGTCGTACGGACGTCGGACGAGCATCCCCCGTTTCGTCTCGCTCGGGGCTATCTACCGACGGGGGCGCGAGGCCCTAGGCCGAAAAGGCGGGCCGCGATCGGACGAAATCGAAATTCCAACCTGCAAGTCTAAGCAATGGGGTCGGGTTAGGACTCGTTCCAGAAATCGAGTCCAAAGTCCTAACCGAGTGATTTCCAGAGCCGTTTCCCCCACTTGAAAAATAATTTCTGACATCGACCCGTGCGGCTCGATCGGACTCGGTGCGCTATTACGTTGCACGACCCCTTTTTCCCCATTCATTTATATGGGCTTCTTTGGAGATACGTGAGATCTCGCCAGCAGATGGAGGCAAAACACAAGCGATAATACTCTGCCTCTCGACTTCAGTTCCACAGGGAATCTTGGTGTGATTTTCTGGGGTCTCCTCACAGGGCCTGGCTAAGCGCGCTGCATCACTCTCGCGATTTCCCACAGGGGAATTGTCTAGTTATTATTATTCTTATTCTTCTTATTATTTTTTTTTCAAAAATCCATTAAATACGGTTGCCCTGAGCCCCACGCATCCTTTTTTGTAGACATACAACTTTCAGCCTGCAAAAGGGCTCGCTCTGAAGTGAAGGAGTGAGGGTTAGCGGGTTAGGGAAATAGACTTCGTTTCCTTGAATTAGGCCTATTTACTGTATCCTATACCCGGAACGAGGCCTAACCTTTCACAAAAACATTTTTAAAAAAATCATGTCTCCAAAATATGTGCCAAACGCCTCCAAATGGGCTGAAACGTGCTCCTAACACCTTCCCCTGGGAAGTTTTTTGGCAAGTGGGACTTGGCCGTTTCACCCACTTGAAAGTCAGAAAAGTCATTTCTGATGGGATATTGTGTTTCAGCATCCCATATAAGCCCTGGGAGTGGGGGGAAAAAAAAAATAAAAGGGTTTCATTTCATCCAAAATCATTTTGGATGATTTTAGGCCCACGGTGTCGAGTAAGGGTATTAGGCCTTGGACGTAGGGTCTGGCGACGAGGCCGATTTTTTTTTTTCAAAAATCCGTTAAATACGGTTACCCTGAGCCCCCACGCATCCTCTTTTCCAACTGTTTTTACGG
Source organism: Neoarius graeffei (assembly GCF_027579695.1). Taxonomy (NCBI): domain Eukaryota; kingdom Metazoa; phylum Chordata; class Actinopteri; order Siluriformes; family Ariidae; genus Neoarius; species Neoarius graeffei. The sequence continues at coordinate 55,323,709 of NC_083576.1, forward strand.
GCCTTCGGCCTAGGACGTTTCGGGCCGCCGTTCCGGACAGGAAGGTCGTACGGAGGTAGGACGAGTATCCCCCGATTCGTCTCGCTCGGGGCTATCTACCGATACCGCGTTTGTTACGGTTCGACCCCGTTTTAGGGGCGAGACGGTCGGACTTGATTTTTGGAACTCGGACTAGTTTTTTGGAACTCGTTCCCGGTTTCCCAAAAAAACGCTTCGGGGGAGTCGCCCGTGGTCCGGGGGCACGTCCCGTCGTATCGGAATCGAGTTTCGAGCGATATTTCAAAAAAGCGGTCTCGGATCCGGATGTCGGGTCGGGGGGGCGTGGCCTAGGGTCCGGGGGCGTGTCCCAGCCTATCAGAATCGAGTTTGGGGCGAGTTCCAAAAAACCAGTCCCAATTCCAAAAATCGAGTCCGGGGGGCGTGGCCTAGGGTCGGGGGGCGTGTCCCAGCCAATCAGAATCGAGTTTGGGGCAAGTTCCAAAAATCTAGTCCCAATTCCAAAAATCGAGTCCGGGGGGCGTGGCCTAGGGTCGGGGGGCGTGTCCCAGCCAATCAGAATTGAGTTTGGGGCAAGTTCCAAAAAACCAGTCCCAATTCCAAAAATCGAGTCCGGGGGGCGTGGCCTAGGGTCGGGGGGCGTGTCCCAGCCAATCAGAATCGAGTTTGGGGCAAGTTCCAAAAAACTAGTCCCAATTCCAAAAATCGAGTCCGGGGGGCGTGGCCTAGGGTCGGGGGGCGTGTCCCAGCCAATCAGAATCAGGTTTGGGGCAAGTTCCAAAAAACTAGTCCCAATTCCAAAAATCAAGTCTGGGGGGCGTGGCCTAGGGTCCCGGGGGGGTCCGCAGCCAATCAGAATCGAGTTTGGGGCAAGTTCCAAAAAACTAGTCTGGAGTCCAGAAAACAAGTCTCTAGTGTTAGAGCGCCACCTAGAGTCCAATATGCCCTCGGCCTAGCCGACTAAGCTAAGCTATCCCAATTCCACAAACTGTGTTTTTGGATTCCAACTTGCCATTACCGATGAATGGTCGCAGTCTGTCGTGACCGGTCGCGACGAAAAAATTCCAACTCCACAGTCCCCGCAATGGGGCCGGTTCCACAAATCAAGTCTATTTGCCTAACCCGGAGTAGGCACTCCACCCGTTTACAGCTGAGCGCCATGACCATGGACGTGGAAGTGCTGATTCTCATCACAACCGCTTCATACTCAGCTGCAAACTGTCCCAGCACATGCTGTAGGTCACAGATTGATGAAGCCAACAGGACTACATCATCCACAAAAAGCAGAGACGTGATCCTGCTGCCACCAAACCTCTGCCCCTTGGCTGTGCCTAGAAATTCTGTCCATAAAAGTTATGAACAGAATCAGTCACAAAGGGCAGCCCTGGCAGAGTCCCACATGCATCGGGAACAAGTCCGACTTACTGCTGGCAATGCGAACCAAACTCCTGTTCCAGTCATACAGTATCCAAATGGCCCGCAGTAGTGGGCCCTGAACCCCATACTCCTGAAGCACCCCCCACAGGGCACCATGAGGGACATGGTCGTAAGCCTTCTCCAGGTCCACAAAACACATATAGACTGATTGGGCAAACTCCCATGCACCCTCCAGTACCCTTGCAAGGGTAAAGAGCTGATCCAGTGTTCCACAACCAGGACAAAAACCACATTGTTCCTCCTGAATCTGAGGTTTGACTATCGACCAGACTCTCCTCTCCAGTACCCCAGCATAGATTTTCCCAGGGAGGCTGAAAAGTGCGATCCCCCTATAGTTGGAACACACTCTGGGCACTGTCCCCAACCTCTATGCAATGTTGAAGAAGCGTGTCAGCCAAGACAGCCCAACAACATTCAGTGACTTCAGGAAGTCAGGACAAATCTCATCCACTTCCGGAGCCTGGCCACCGAGGAGCTTTTTAACCACCTCGGCAACCTCAGCCCCAGTGATGGGCAAGTCCTCCCAAGCATCCTCAGACTCTGCGTCCTCCTCAGATAACATGAAGGTGGGATTGAGGAGATCCTCAAAGTATTCCTTCCACTGTCGGACAATGTCCCCAGTTGAAGTCAACAGCACTCCATCCTCGCTGTAAACAGTAGGGACAGAGCACTGCTTCCCCTTCCTGAGCTGCTGGACAGTTTACCAGAATCTCTTCGAGGCCAACCAAAAGTCACTTTCCATGGCCTCACCAAACTCCTCCCACACTCAAGTTTTTGCTTCAGTGACCACCAGAGCTGCATTCCGCTTAGCCCATTGGTATCTGTCAGCTGCCTCTGGAGACCCACAGGCTAACCAAGCCTGATAGGACTCCTTCAGCTTGATGGCTCCCCTCACCACAGGTAATCCACCACCAGGTTTGGGGATTACCGCTACGACAGGCACCAACAACCTTGCAGCCACAGCTCTGCATGGCTGCCTCAGCAATGGAGGTGCAGAACATGGTCCAATTGGACTCAATGTCCCCATCCTCCCCCGGTATGCAGTTGAAGCTCTGCTGGATGTGGCAGTTGAAGATCTGATGGACAGGAGCCTCTGCCAGATATTCCCAGCATACCCTCACTACACGTCTGGGCCTACCAGGTCTGTCTGGCCTCCTCCCCCGCCATCTGATCCAGCTCACCACCAGGTAGTGATCAGTTGACAGCTCTGCTCCTCTTTTCACCCAAGTGTCCAAGACATATGGTCGTAGATCAGGTGAAACAACTACAAAGTCAATCATCTATCTACGGCCTAGGGTGTCCTCATGCCATGTGCACTTATGGACACCCTTATGCTCGAACATGGTGTTCGTTATGGCCAACCTGTGCATGGTACAGAAGTCCAACAACTGAACACCACTTGGGTTCAGATCGGGCAGGCCATTCCTCCCAATCACACCCCTCCAGGTCTCACCATCATTGCCCATGTGAGCGTCGAAGTCCCCCAGTAAAACAATGGAGTCCCCTCATGGTGCACTGTCTAGCACCCCACTCAAGGACTCCAAGAAGGCCGGGTACTCTGATCTACCATTTGGCGCATAAACGCAAATGACAGTCAGAGACCATTCCCCAACCCGAAAGCGCAGGGAAATGACCCTCTCATTCACTGGGGAGAACTCCGATGTTAGTGTGCCAAACTGGGGGGCTACCAATAGCCCCACCCCTGCCTGGCACCGCTCACCCTTGGCAACTCCAGCATAGAAGAGAGTTCAACCCCTCTCCAGGAAATTGGTTCCAGAGCCCAAGCTATGCATTGAGGTGAGCCCAACTATATCTAGTTGGTACCACTCAACCTCACGCACAAGCTCAGCCTCCTTTCCCACCAGAGAAGTGACATTCTATGTCCCAAAAGCCAGTTTTGTCAGCCGGGGATCAGTATGCCAGGGCCTCCGCCTTTGGCTGCCACCTGATCCACAATGCACCGGACCCTTATGACACCTCCTGCGGGTGGTGGGTCCACAGGAGAGTGGTTCCATGTTGCTCATTCAGGCTGGGCCCGGCCACCAGGTGTTTGCTGATGAGCCCCTCCCCCAGGCCTGGCTCCAGGCCTGGAATGTAAACTAGGTCATTTAATCTGTGTGAAATGAACTTTGAGCTAACTCTTGTTAAGTATGAACTTTCAGAACACTCCATATTAAATTGTTTAACTTAATTCCTTCAGTAATGGTCTAGCTAATTTCCACCTTGTGCAGGGGTAGACTCCAGGTCCACTGTGACAGTAACCTGGATATAGATGTTACTGAATGAGTAATGTACAACAGACTGATTCTTAATTTATTTTGCTTATTTAACAGAAATTTGACTCTCATATTCAGGTACTCCTGGAAGACCACTTATGTTAGGGTTTTGCTGGGATTCGAACCTGGGTCGCTGGTGTGATAATCCAGCAAACCCCCACTAGGGTAAAGTAGAAAGTAGAGTATCAAAAAACAGTTTATTTACACTATGTACAATATTTACAATCCAATGAAAAAAAAAGAAAATCCAAAAGCTCAGAAGATAACAAAAATAAAAATATCCAAAGGTGCAAAGTCCAAAAACAAAAGGAAAGGCAAAATGCTGAACGCTCAGAAGATCCAAAAAACACAGTAAATACTTAGGTCCAAAAAGAAAAGCAAAGTGCAAAACCAAAAAGACAAGGAACACGGTACAGAGGAAACTGGAGCTAAACATAACAGCACAACATAGGAAAAAGACTCCGTGACAAGGGAACAAACAGAGGGGTATTTATACACACAATAAATGGGAAACAGGTGACACTAATGAAGACAATCAACACAAACACAAGACACAGGAACAGTGGCGGCCTCTAGAGGCCAAAACAAACATGACATGAAAAGGAAATAACAGCGGCCTCTAGAGGCGAAAACAGTCCCAGTCCGAACAGGACCCCCCCCCCCCCCCCCCCCCCCAGGAGCGTCTCCTGACGTTCCCAGGGCGATCTGGATGGGCCAAATGGAAGTCCCGACAAAGTTCTTTATCAAGTATGTCCCGAGCTGGGACCCAGCAGCGCTCCTCAGGGCCATAGCCCTCCCAGTCCACAAGATATTGGAGACCCCCGCAAACGCGGCAGGAGTCCAGCAGACGGTGCACGGTGAACACAGTCTGACCCTGGAAGATGCGGGGGGGGTTCCTAGGGGCAGGGGCATACGTGGATGTCAGTACGGGCCGCAACAGGGAAACATGGAATGTGGGGTTGATCCTCAGAGTCCGGGGCAACTGGAGCCGGTAGGCGACAGGGTTCACCCTGCGCACCACCTTGAAGGGGCCAATGTAGCGAGGAGCAAGCTTGCGGTTCTCCACCCGCAGCAGAAGGTCCTTAGTGGACAGCCAAACCCGCTGCCCAGGGTGGAAAGCGTGGGCAGGTCTTCTATGGCGGTTGGCCTGAGTTTGGTTGGTTCTGGAGGTCTGGATGAGGTTCTTCTTGACCTTGCTCCAGGTCTTGCGACACCGTCTCACATATTGGTTGACCGAGGGCACCCCCGCGTCCTCCTCCTGGTCCGGGAACAGAGGTGGCTGGAACCCGAATTGGCACTGGAATGGCGACAGCTTGGTGGCCGATGACTGCAGGGTGTGGTGGGCGTACTCTGCCCATGGCAGCCAGGTGCTCCACAATGTCGGGTTGTCCATAGCCAGGCCTCGCAGGGTGGTTTCCAGGTCCTGGTTGAGCCTCTCCATCTGGCCATTGGACTGTGGGTGAAACCCAGAGGAGAGGCTGGCAGTGGCTCCGATGACCTTGCAGAACCCGTGCCACACTCGGGAGGAGAACTGGGGCCCTCGGTCTGAGAAAATGTCCTGCGGGAGACCAAAGACTCAGAAGACATGAGTGAATAACAATTTAGCAGTGTCAAGGGCAGAGGGGAGTTTGCACAGTGGAATAAAGTGGCAGGCCTTAGAGAATCTGTCCACTATGACCAATATTACAGTGTTACCTTGAGACTCAGGGAGACCCGTGATGAAGTCGACCGCCACGTGAGACCAGGGACGCCGGGGAATAGGCAGAGGATGCAGGAGACCCTGGGGATGCTGTCGCGGGTTCTTGGTTCTGGTGCAGACCTCACAGGACAGGACGAATGACCTCACTTCCTTCTCCATGTTAGGCCACCAGAAGCATCTTTTCAGGAAGTCCAGGGTCCTCCGAGCTCCCGGGTGGGCGGTGAGAGGGGAAGAGTGACCCCACTGGAGAACCTTGGCCCGGACTTGATGAGGGACATACAGGAGGCCCGGTGGCCCCATCTCAGGATCCGGGTCCCGGCGTTGAGCTTGTCGAACGGTCTCCTCAATACCCCAGCGGACAGGAGCCACAATCCGGGATATAGGGATGATAGGCCCGACTTCACTCTCCCTGTTAGTGGCAGAGACCAGCCTGGTAACACCAGGTTTGGTGTTCTTGGAGCCGGGGCGGTACAAGAGGGTGAAGTCAAACCGACTGAAAAACAGGGCCCACATAGCCTGTCGTGGGTTCAGTCTCTTGGCTTGCTGGAGGTACTCCAGGTTCTTGTGGTCCGTCCAAACCAGGAATGGATGTTGCGCTCCCTCCAGCCAGTGCCTCCACTCCTCAAGGGCCAGTTTGACCGCTAGCAGTTCTCGATCCCCCACATCGTACCGGGACTCTGCAGGACTCAGGCAGTGGGAGAAGTAAGTGCAGGGGTGCAGCTTTCCTTCCGAACATTGAGAGAGCACCGTGCCGACACCACTGTCTGAGGCGTCCACCTCCACGATGAATGGTTGGGAGGTGTCCGGGAGGACCAGAATGGGTGCCGTGCAGAAGCGGTGCTTGAGGTCTTTGAACGCCTTTTCCGCCTCAGGAGACCAGACATAAGATCCACCTGTCCCTTTGGTGAGGTCCGACATGGGTGCTGCTACAGAACTAAAGTTCCTGATAAACTTGCGGTAGAAGTTAACAAATCCTAAGAACCGCTGAACCTCTTTGATGGACTTGGGAGTGGGCCAGTCCCAGACGGCCAGGGTCTTGGCTGGGTCCATTTGGAGTTGGCCTGTCCGTACAATAAAACCCAGAAAGGAGACCTCGGGAACATGAAATTCGCATATCTGGGCCTTGGCGAACAGATTGTTCTGTAGCAACCTCTGGAGAACCTGGCGGACATGGTGGCGGTGCTCCTGCATGGTCTTGGAAAAGATAAGGATGTCATCGAGGTAGACAAAAACGTACAGGTTAATCATGTCCCTCAAGACGTCGTTGATTAGGGCCTGAAAAACAGCTGGTGCATTGGTGAGTCCGAAGGGCATCACCTGGTATTTGTAGTGCCCAGATGGGGTGTTGAAGGCAGTCTTCCACTCATCTCCCTGTCAGATACGGATGAAGTGGTATGCATTCCGTAGGTCCAACTTGGTGAAGACGGTGGCACCTTGGAGCAGGTCGAATGCTATGGACATCAGCGGAAGGGGATATCGGTTGCACACAGTGATCTTGTTCAGGCCCCTGTAGTCAATACATGGTCGGAGCCCCCCATCCTTCTTGCCAACAAAGAAGAAGCCGGCACCAGCAGGTGAGGTGGAGGGTCGAATGAACCCAGAGACCAGGGCGTCTTTGAGGTATTCCTCCATGGCCTTGCATTCTGGCTGAGAGAGGGAAAACAGTCTGCCACGAGGAGGGGTAGTCCCAGGGAGCAAGTCGATGGCACAGTAGTAGGCACGGTGCGGAGGAAGAACAGCGGCCCTGCTCTTGCTGAAAACTTCCTTAAGATCCCAGTACTCTGTGGGAACTTGAGATAACTCGGTGAGATCAGGAGGCTCGGCAGGAGACACAGGAGAGCTAGAGAGCAGACAAGCAGCATAGCAAGCAGGACCCCACTCCACAACCTGGCTAGTGACCCAGTCTATACGAGGGTTGTGGTGGGTAAGCCAAGGGAGACCTAGAATAACTGGGAACTCAGGTGAAGGAATCAGGTGCAGGGATATTTCTTCCTTGTGACCTTGAGACTGGAGGAAGACTGGAGAAGTTACTTGGGTGACTCTTCCGTCACCTAAGGCTTGGCCATCCAGGGCAGACACAGACAGTGGGACTTCAAGAGGTGCAGTCGGGACATTGATACTTTGGGCGAAGGGAATATCCATAAAGTTTCCAGCCGCCCCTGAGTCTAACAAAGGTTGACAAGAGTGGATGGACTCACCCCAGGAGATGGAGACCGGGATGTAGATTCCTTGGCCAGGGAGTCTGGGAGAGAGGGTAGGCCCCGTCACAACCCTCCCTTGGCTGGACGAGGCGGTCCTTTTCCCGAGAGTTCGGGACATGATGCTCGGAAGTGACCAGGCTTGCCACAGTAGATGCAGCACTTGTCCCTCCTTCTGTGCTCCCTCTCAGATGTGGAGAGGTGAGTACGGCCCACTTGCATGGGTTCTGGACAGTCACTGGAGGAGGTAGACGGGCTCCAGGTAGAGGCAGGGAGGCCAGGGAGGCTCAGGACTTGGCGGCGTTCTCTCATCCTGTTGTCCAGACAAGTAGAATGTGAGATCAGTGTTTCGAGGTCACTTGGGCATCCGATAGAAGCCAGACCGTCTTTGATGGGGTCAGACAGACCATGGTGAAAGGCTAAAACCAGGGCAGTCTCGTTCCATCCACTTACTGCTGCGAGCGTCCGGAACGAGATGGCGTAATCTGCGACGCTTCCTCCTTGCCGGATGGACATGAGCTTTCTGGCTGCGTCTTTACTGATGTCTGTTTGATCGAAGACACGCAGCATCTCCTCAGTAAACAGCTGGAAATCAGAGCACTCAGGTCCCTGTCTCTGCCAGATAGCAGTAGCCCAGGCTCATGCCTTACCAGCTAACAAGGTTATCACAAAGGCAATCTTGCAGCGATCCGTAGTGTAGGTGGTAGGCTGAAGCTCAAAGGTGAGTTGACACTGGGTAAGGAACTCTCGACACTCATTGTGCTTGCCGTCATACCTCTGTGGTGCAGGAAGGCTGGGTTTGTGAGGTGAAGAAGGCAGCATGGCAGGAGGCACTGGAGCAGATGGTGGAGCAGGAGCAGAATCAGGCGGAGGAGATGGGAGCAGAGAAGTCAGCAGTGCCAGGGTTCTCCCAATCTGCTGAAGCAGTACCTCGTGGCAAGCAACTCACGTTGGCTTGCGAGAGTCCATCCATGAGTGTCCATGGTGGATCCGAGGCGTGTTAATGCAGCCATCATTCCCTGAAGGTTGGCCGGGAAGACAGATGAAGAAGCCTCTGCTGAGTTGGTCATGATGGAGTTTTTCTGTTAGGGTTTTGCTGGGATTCGAACCCGGGTCGCTGGTGTGGTAATCCAGCAAACCCCCACTAGGCCACCAGGGGGATGACTCAAGTGTAGAGGCGTGAGGCGAAAGTAGAGTATCAAAAAACAGTTTATTTACACTATGTACAATATTTACAATCCAATGAAAAAAAAAGAAAATCCAAAAGCTCAGAAGATAACAAAAATAAAAATATCCAAAGGTGCAAAGTCCAAAAACAAAAGGAAAGGCAAAATGCTGAACGCTCAGAAGATCCAAAAAACACAGTAAATACTTAGGTCCAAAAAGAAAAGCAAAGTGCAAAACCAAAAAGACAAGGAACACGGTACAGAGGAAACTGGAGCTAAACATAACAGCACAACATAGGAAAAAGACTCCGTGACAAGGGAACAAACAGAGGGGTATTCATACACACAATAAATGGGAAACAGGTGACACTAATGAAGACAATCAACACAAACACAAGACACAGGAACAGTGGCGGCCTCTAGAGGCCAAAACAAGCATGACATGAAAAGGAAATAACAGCGGCCTCTAGAGGCCAAAACAGTCCCAGTCCTAACAACTTAAAGGTAGACTCCCTTTCATATTTTTCAAGTTTAGGTCATAAAAAGAATTTTCCCTGACTCCCAAATATTTTTGTTTAGTGGACTGAAAGCTACTGAATTTGAATCACAGGCTTCCAATTTTATTAGTTTTTTTTTTTAATAGAACAATTAATGAATTTAGGGCCATGTGGCCCTAAATTCTCTGCTATTTTTTCTTGCTTCACCATGACACTATGTCTTGCATCATATGGTGGGCTTTCCCCGTTCGCACAAGGCATTGTGGGATACAAATTTGAAGCAGGAGAGAAAAATGGAGGATGCAAATGAAATGTAAAAGACCGACTACAGTAATGGAAAGCAAGAAGAAAAGATGCTATGCTGCAAAGGAAAGGAAATGCAGGACCAAACTAATAAATATAGGCAGTCAGTGAGCACTTTAGTGTGATCAGCTTTTTGTTTATAGACAGAATGATGTAAAGGTCAGTGCAAGGTAAAGGTAAACCTGTAGATGGCAGAATTGCAACACTGGATGCCAGCTGCTGTAAAACCCAAAAGAAGAAGAAAAAGAAGGGATGGTAAACCTGCGTATATGCATACTGGACTTCCTCTGTCTGCTTGACTGTGTGAAGCGAGTGATTTCATGCATATTATTTGCTAGGGAATCTCATCTCATTATCTCTAGCCGCTTTATCCTGTTCTACAGGGTCACAGGCAAGCTGGAGCCTATCCCAGCTGACTACGGGCGAAAGGCAGGGTACACCCTGGACAAGTCACCAGGTCATCACAGGGCTGACACATAGACACAGACAACCATTCACACTCACATTCACACCTACGGTCAATTTAGAGTCACCAGTTAACCTAACTTGCATGTCTTTGGACTGTGGGGGGAAACCAGAGCACCCGGAGGAAACCCACGCGGACACGGGGAGAACATGCAAACTCCGCACAGAAAGGCCCTCACTTGCCACGGGGATCAAACTCGGACCTTCTTGCTGTGAGGCGACAGTGCTAACCACTACACCACCATGCTGCCTGCTAGGGAATCCCCTCAAATTAAATAACTTCCCAGCCACAGAATGGCCTAGGTTTATTTTATTTATTTATTTTATTTATTTATTTTTTTTTTGGGGAGGGGTGTTTCTTTTTTTTTCTTTTTTTTTTTGGGGGGGGGGTATTACAGAAATACACATATATCACAATGACCAAATTTCAAAAGGAACTACATTTCACTGATTTTATGAAATTGAAAGGCCGTCTAGCTTTAACTGAATCAATCATGCATAGGAGTTTGTAAATAATTAAATACTAGTCAATGTAGGAGTTAAGAACGTAAATAATTTCCCCATCTATAATACATTGGGTAAATTCAGTTGAGTTTGGAAAGCACACCTTTGATTAAAGTACATGTTAGTAAATATGTTGCTATAGGTTTCTTGTGCTGGATGGTAGAAATTTGATTTCACCCATAATAATAATAAAAAAAAATTCATAATGTAATCTCAAGTCAGGGTGGCACAATGGTGCAGTGGTTAACACTATTGCCTCACAGCAAGAAGGTTCTGGGTTTGAGTCCAGTGGCTGACAGGGGCCTTTCTGTGTGGAGTTTGCATGTTCTTCCTATGCCTGCATGGGTTTCCTCGCTGTGCTCTGATTTCCCCCACTGTCCAAAGACATGCAGTTAACTGGATACTCTAAAATTGCCCATAGATGTGAATGTGTGTGAACAGTTGAGGGGAGAAAACCTCACTAAATAATCCAGTAGAAGGCAAAGGGAAGCCGCTACTGTAATTCTTCCCTAGAAACTCGGACCTGCTATCAGGCTCAATGCTAAAAGAAAATCTAAAGTTGGGTTAAAATCAATGACAAGAAACAGGGCAGTTGCACACATGCAGTCATCTTAAAACAGAACTGGGATGAACAGTCTTATTAGCAAAGTACCTTAGCAAAATATCAAGTGGTGTCATGTGAGCATTGTTCATTTCAAATAATAGTAAACTTAAGTAATTGGCTAGATCCTGAGGTTGTCTTTTGTGATTTACATGCTTCAAAACTGAACCCAATACTGACACTGTCCCATTCCAGGATGGCACATACTGTATGGTACATGAGATGAGTGTGATGGAACACTGGGATACTTACTGGCCTGAAATATCACTAGACCTCAATTTCATAGAAATACTGAAATAAAGAATGACAAACTAGGGGAAACTGGTGAAATCATTACCTGACAGGGACACACACACACACATACACCTCACTGTGCCAATCTCCTCCATCTGTGTTCACAGGAAGATAGTAGAGAAGCTGCCTAAACCTGGCTTTTTTTTTAAACATGTCAGTTAATGTCACCATCATCACTTTATTACACAGAGAGGATTAATCTTGAGGCTGTGCACTGACAGAGTAAATCTAAAGGATCAGGATAGGGAGCATTGAAACAAATTGGATTTTCCCTCTGTTACTGTATATTATTAGATATAGATTTTCTACCCATGACTGTGCAATAACATATTAAACATACTGAACTTTACAATAATATACTGGTGTCAGCCCTGCGATAACCTGGCGACTTGTCCAGGGTGTACCACACCTCTCGCCCATAGTCAGCTGGGATAGGCTCCAGCTTGCCTGCGACCCTGTAGAACAGGATAAGCGGCTATAGATAATGGATGGATGGATAATAATATACTGAACAGTTACTTTTTTCATTCTGAAAATTAAAAGCATTTTCTTGTATATAAACTTTTCTTACAGACGTTATATTTTCGTTATTATAATTGTGTTTTTTCCCCAAATATAATATGTAAATTTAAAACAAAATAAACTTCCCAGTGAGTATGCACATATAAAATCATTTATAGTGTGCTTATGGAAATAAACTTATACTTTTTTTTTTCTGGCAGCCAGTTTCATTTGATCTCTAGCACATACTGTGTATATATAAGTGTATTTACTTTGAATTATTGGGTTTATTCTTAGGAACCTCATGTTAATGTTAGATTTATTTCTAAGCAGCAACTTTTATAATTAAACTATCCATCTTTAACCAACTAAAACACTTTTCTGAAGTGAGTTTGCTAAATTTTATTTTTTTTTCTTTCCCAGCAATATAACACTGTCAACACTGCCTCCATCCAAGTCTGGTTAAAAAAAAAATAATAAATAAAAATAAAAAATTGCCAGACATATACACTATGATGGGGTAAGAAAGAACAAATGAGGGAAGGCACAGCCACAGAAATGATCTGAGAGCTGTCTAAGTCTGCCAGACCATTGTCTCTGGAGCTTTGGGCTTGACTGCACCTGCTGGTGCTGAGGGAACTGTTGCTGCTAATCCCCAGGAGCCTTGTTTGGCAGCTGCTCACCACAGCTTTATCACCAATATTTACAAAGATATTTACAGAGCACTCTGTGTAAAGTTTAATGCTGCCTCTTAAACACTAAAAGAGCAGAGTCAGTGTCAAATGATGGAAATGAAATGCTAAAGTTAGAAGAGAATCTCTGTAACTCTTCACTGTTTATTTCATGCCAAGTCAGCATAAATAAGGAACCTCACCTAAATACAAACTAAACACAGCAGAGTGAATTATTTTGGGACATATTCAGATTTTTCATCTTAAGTTCAAAAGTTACATCAATATTTACTTTGACCCAGGGAAAGTTACTTGCATTCAATTGCAGTTCTAATTATCTAAATTACTAATAGCACCTGTTTTATTTTAAGTCACACACCCCAGGTTGCCAGATTTCTCTTTGGGAAAGGTGTCTGAGATGAGTTTTCTGTCTAAACCAGCACTTTTAAACACAAATATTTTCCTTTAATCCTGATAAAACGAGGACTTATTTTTTGTCTTTTTTCTTTGTGTAGATGTAATACCATGTTACAAAGAGACAAATAAAGAAATAAAACTGATACAATGATTTATAAATGAGAAAACAGCAAGCATTCAAATAAATATCTTTTGGGAGTCCAGTATATTTCAGCAATATTGCTGTATGAGTAGTCCTCAATATAATTATCAGGTCATTCACGGCAAATATGTCTTATTTTAACAACAAGGCTTCCATTATTATTATTTGGTATTTTATATGTTATGCTCTGCCCCGGACATCCACTCCGGAAATTACGGATCTCTCATGCCAGCGCCGATCCTGATCCGGGACCTGAATTCCGTCTCACCTGTATTCACTTCCTGGTTTTCACCGCTGCTTATAAATACGCCGTTCTCAGACTCTGACTTGACTAGGACATCTCATTTGCTACTTTAGGTGTTTCTTTGCTCCTGCTATTTTTGTGGTTCATGTTTTTTTGCACTAGCGTTTATTCTTGTTCATGTTTTTTTTTTTTGCATTAGCGTTTTTGCCCTTGTCTGTTTTGTGTTTTTGTCAATTTTTTTGTCTCTTTTTTCCCCGACGTATTTTTGCCATTTGTTTCTTGTCCTGTTTGTTTACCTTTTTTGCCACGCCCTTTTTCCCTGGATTAAATCACCTTATTTATTGGATAACTGTCTGTTCTGCTTTTGGATCCTATCTCACCACACCTCCACCACCTCTAACATTATAAAATAATTCATGTTATTCTGCATCATGTTACCATCTCAAGATGATGCAAAAAATTATGCAAAGGCACAATTTTACACATGTATTGTGTGATCATGACAGTATGGTAGATCTCATGTACTAACTTTTTAATGGAATTTATGGACCAATAATGTTTTATAGTATTACTGAATAAATCAAGTAATGCAAGATAGAAATTGAGTTTTATTTATTTGATGCAAAACAGAGATTTACAGAATCTTATTAGATATGTGGAATAGAATAGAATATTGTATAGCAGCAAGAAGACGAAACAGAAAACTTTAGGTCAGCTTACCAGGTGATTTATACTCCTACTGACCATAACTTAATAGTACATGTCCTCATAAATCAATTCTATTAAAATGTGCATGAGGCGCTACAGAAAGATTGGGTGATTAATAATACTGACTAGTCAAGAGTGACTTGCTGAATGTGTATGAACGTGCTTTAGCATAAGCAGGATGGAACATTGTTTTGTGAATGTCTATCCTTCACACTCGTGCACCATTATCAGAATCACCCCATGGCTCCCTCTTTTGTGTCTGTTCATCATACTGTATCTCCTTCCCTAAGCTCTCAGCACAAAACTATGTCATCTTGAAAAAAGCCTCTCTCCATCCACCCCTCTCTTTCCTTTCCTTTTCCATTTCTTGATACTCTGGATCCCATTATGTTGTCATATTCTCTCCATCTCTTGTAAAAGAGCTCTCAAGAATTTAAGGCACAGACCTTGACATACTCATCATACTATCCTAAAAAATACACAAACTGTAAGCCCCATATAGTCTTATACAGACAGAAGTATACTCAAAAAGACTGCACACATGCACTACATGGTTTGTAAATGCTGACTTGCACTTCTCACAAAGTACTCTATACCTGTAGTAAAACAGGGGACATAAAGAATGAGCCTCTATGGATTACATAGATGATGAAGGTCCCTAGATTCAAATGATTTATTTCATCTCCATGAGCTCAGACAGTAATGGCCCTAAACTAAAAAGGCTCAGGGAGTATTGTGCCCTTGTTGGTGCTGGATAGAGTGTTCTGAAAGCTTTCAGGATCTCTATAGTGTAGAAACTATATGAATTTAGGTCAGTAACTCAAGTCATTTTCCTAAAAGTAGAATATCTGAACATAAAGTACATTTCATGCATTCATGCACAAAGAGGAGGACAAACAGATAGATAGGAAGAAAGGAAGAAGCAAGTTATTTGGAGTCTGCTTGAAAATCTGCCAGATTGATAGATTAAAGTGAGCCTGAAAACATGCGCACACACTCCCCTTAAATCTAATTCCATAAACACTTATGACTGAATCTGTGGACAAACATCTATGATATGACCAAAAAAAGCCAGATTCATTGCACCTTAAACTCTGTCTTTGAGGTGCTAATAGAAACGATTATTTTTGAGATATGCTAGGAGAAATAAATCCTTCAAATTAGTTTTTTTTTAAGTATCACTGGAAAAAAGTAATAAAAAAGTTAAAGAAAAACATTAGAATGAGTTTGGCGCTGGTGTCAACCATGAATGAACTTCTGTAGTATTGTCATCTGCAGTAGCAGTGAGTTGGGAATGTGCCATTTGTAATTAATTAACAGATCTAGATTCACAGTTACAGTGCCTTGAAAAAGTATTCATACCCCTTGAACTTTTTCACATTTTTCCACCTTACAACCACGAACTTAAAAGTTTTTTATTGAGATTTGTAATAGACCAACACAGAGTAGCACATAATTGTGAAGTGAAACGAAAATGATAAATGGTCTTCAAAATTTTAAACAAATAAAAATCTGAAAAATGTGATGTGCATTAGTATTCAGCCCCCCTGCGTCAATACTTTGTAGAGCCACCTTTTGCTGCAATTACAGCTGCAAGTCTTTTGTGGTATGTCTCTACCAGCTTTGCACATCTAGACACTGAAATTTTTGCCCATTCTTCTTTGCAAAATAGCTCAAGCTCAGCCAGATTGGATGGAGAGCGTCTGTGAACAGCAATTTTCAAGTCTTGCCACAGATGCTCAATGGGATTTAGGTCTGGACTTTGACTGGGCCATTCTAACATATGAATATTCTTTGATCTAAACCATTCCATTGTAGCTCTGGCTGTATGTTTAGGGTCATTGTCTTGCTGGAAGGTGAATCTCCTTCCCAGTCTCAAGTCTTTTGCAGCCTCCAACAGGTTTTCTTCCAGGATTGCCCTGTATTTAGCTCCATCCATCTTCCCATCAACTCTGACCAGCTTCCCTGTCCCTGCTGAAGAAAAGCATCCCCATAGCATGATGCTGCCACCACCATGTTTCACAGTGGGGATGGTGTGTGCAGGGTGATGAGCAGTGTTAGTTTTCCGCCACACATAGCGCTTTGCATTTAGGCCAAAAAGTTCAACTTTGGTCTCATCTGACCAAAGCACCTTCTTCCACATGTTTGCTGTGTCCCCTACATGGCTTCTGGCAAACTGCAAACGGGACTTTTTATGCCTGTCTTTCAACAATGGCTTTCTTCTTGCCACTCTTCCAAAAGGGCCAGATTTGTGGAGTGTACAACTTATAGTTGTCCTGTGCACAGATTCTCTCACCTGAGCTGTGGACTTCTGCAGCTCCTCTGGAGTTATCATGGGCCTCTTGGCTGCTTCTCTGACCAGTGCTCTCCTTGCTCACTCTGTCAGTTTAGGTGGACAGCCATGTCTTGGTAGGTTTGCAGTTGTGCCATACTTTTTCCATTTTTTAATGATGGATTGAACAGTGCTTCTTGAGAAGCTTGGGATATTTTTTTATAACCTAACCCTGCTTTAAACTTCTCCAGAACTTTATCCTTGACCTGTCTGGTGAGTTCTTTGGTCTTCATGATGCTGTTTGTTCTTCAGTGTTCTCTAACAAACCACTGAGGCCTTCACAGAACAAGTGTATTTATGCTGAGAGTAAATTACACACAGTAGGACTCTATTAACTAATTAGATGACTTCTGAAGGCAATTGATTGCACTGGATTGTATTTAGAGGTATCAGAGTACAGGGGGCTGAATACTAATGCACACCACATTTTTCAGATTTTTATTTCTTTAAAATTTTGAAGACCATTTATCATTTTCATTTCACTTCACAATTATGTGCTACTCTGTGTTGGTCTATCACATAAAATCTCAATAAAAAACTTTTAAGTTCGTGGTTGTAAGGTGGAAAAATGTGAAAAAGTTCAAGGGGTATGAATACTTTTTCAAGGCACTGTAACATGTCCTTACACATTCCACACATTCAGTCAAACAAATTTAAACATCAAGAGACAGCAATATAATTTTGAAGTTATTTATTTGGCTTATGCTTCATTAAATTATAGGTGACTGCCTTTATTAAAATTTACAATATATAATTTATTCTGGGCGGCACGGTGGTGTAGTGGTTAGCGCTGTCACCTCACAGCAAGAAGGTCCTGGGTTCGAGCCCCGGGGCCGGCGAGGGCCTTTCTGTGTGGAGTTTGCATGTTCTCCCCGTGTCCGCGTGGGTTTCCTCCGGGTGCTCCGGTTTCCCCCACAGTCCAAAGACATGCAGGTTAGGTTAACTGGTGACTCTAAATTGACCGTAGGTGTGAGTGTGAATGGTTGTCTGTGTCTATGTGTCAGCCCTGTGATGACCTGGCGACTTGTCCAGGGTGTACCCCGCCTTTCGCCCGTAGTCAGCTGGGATAGGCTCCAGCTTGCCTGCGACCCTGTAGAAGGATAAAGCGGCTAGAGATAATGAGATGAGATGAGAATTTATTCTAAAGCATGTTATTGAGAGTAGCAGAATATGTGTAACATTTGAAAAATTGAAATATCATACACTTTGTAAAATGTGCTAATTGAAAAAAATATATTAATGTCATCTAAGTCATAGTCTTGAGATGCAATCAGGAAGCATATTTTTCAAAAGACACTTATACTCTTATCCTGCTAAGAAAATCTGTAGGAACATGCAGAGGACAATATAAGATAAAGAAAAAGACAGGAGTCCTTGTTTAACAGACCAGATGATTGCTTTGGGACTGACCACAGGATTATCATCTCTGTGTTAGGATGACCAATTCTAAGTTCAGGTTACTGGCTATATGGAGATTTGCATGTTCTCCCCATCTGTGTGAGTTTCCAATGGGTTCTTCAGTTTCTTCCTACATCCCAGAAACATGCCAGTAGTTGAATTGTTTACTAAAACTCTCTGCTCTAAAGTGGTTTATCTATATAATTTAAATGACAGCAGACAGCAAAAAAGAAGTACATTCTAAAAAAAAAAACAATTGTAAAGTACAGTGACACATTCATCCAAGCATCATCTTGAGCAAGAACCTCCGTCTAGCACTGAAATGTGAAAAAATGTAGGAAGCTTGCAGTTTAAACACAGAATTCTAGAGAAATTATGTTAATAATTCAATGATAATATAACAGCTGACAAGATCATTAACAAACTTTTAGAAGACTATATTTTAGGTATCGGGCGGCACGGTGGTGTAGTGGTTAGCGCTGTCGCCTCACAGCAAGAAGGTCCTGGGTTCGAGCCCCGGGGCCGGCGAGGGCCTTTCTGTGTGGAGTTTGCATGTTCTCCCCGTGTCCGCGTGGGTTTCCTCCGGGTGCTCCGGTTTCCCCCACAGTCCAAAGACATGCAGGTTAGGTTAACTGGTGACTCTAAATTGACCGTAGGTGTGAATGTGAATGGTTGTCTGTGTCTATGTGTCAGCCCTGTGATGACCTGGCGACTTGTCCAGGGTGTACCCCGCCTTTCGCCCATAGTCAGCTGGGATAGGCTCCAGCTTGCCTGCGACCCTGTAG
The DNA here is from genome assembly GCF_027579695.1 of Neoarius graeffei. Taxonomy (NCBI): domain Eukaryota; kingdom Metazoa; phylum Chordata; class Actinopteri; order Siluriformes; family Ariidae; genus Neoarius; species Neoarius graeffei. The sequence goes on from NC_083576.1 coordinate 55,342,344, forward strand.
AAGGATAAAGCGGCTTGAGATAATGAGATGAGATATAAAAATGCTTTTCAAAATGTTCATACACAATAAGAAAATTAAGTTATATAAAACTATGCACACTAATAAAACTAATTTGTACACACAGAAGGCACGATTTCCTCGCGTAGTCGCAGCCATCTTCTTCTTGTTGTTGTGTGTTTGTTCCTGAGAGTGCTTCACGCTGGGTAGAAGAAGGGGTTTATGCGCATGCGTCCTACTTCTTCTATTGTTCTGGTGTCTCCGATGGGACTGTCTTACAGCGCACGTAGAGGTGTGGCATGTGTATTGCATCGTTTTCAACAAGCGTTGCGTTGCCATATGTACCTGATATTTTACTGATCCGTTGCCCATGTGGACGCGATATTTTTTTTAATAAAATATCGTTGCCATTGTCGTGTGGATGTAGCCTAAAATACACAGATTTATACTGGTGTTTTAGCTAATGTTATCAATAGCTAAGTGATTGAGAGATTAAAATAGTTAAGTTACATAGTTGGTGGTATGGTGGTGCAGTAGTTAGCACTATCACCTCACAGTAAGCAGGTTCTGGGTTTGAAACTTGTGGCCAACTGGGGCCTTTCTTTGAGTTTGCATGTTGCCTGTGTGGGTTTCCTCTGAGTGCTCTGGTTTCCTACGACAGTCCAAAGACATGGGGATTAGGTTAACTGGTTCCTCTAAATTGCCCATAGGTGTGAATGAGAGTGAATGGTTGTTCAACTATGTGTTAACCCTGCAATAGATTGGTGACCTGCCCAGGGTGTACCCCACCTCTTGACTGAAGTCAGATCCAGGCTTCCCCCACAACCCTGATGGATAAACGATATAGATAAAGGAGGGATGAATGCAAATCACCTCATTATTAATGTAAATACATGGGCAAATAACATTCATTGTAACTAGGGGTGCCACCTGTTCCTTATAATATTGTTCCATGTTGAAAAAAATATAATGCTCCCTTACTGAACAATAAAAGATGTATTTCGATTACGTTCATTATGTCTTATATTAAATATAGTTAGGTTTTTTTTCTTTTTTATCAGACATCTAGTTTTTGGGTTTGTTTACCTGACATGTTTCGATGTACGACTGTCGTCTTCCTCAGAGTGTCACCGGATGTTATTGGTGATGCATCTTTTATCAGCTGATGTTTCTGAAGGCGTGGCCTTCCTGTCTGGTTTGACAGGTCGGTCACGCCTTCTACTGTCTGTTCGTCCCCTGCAAGATGGCACTCCAGGTGTGGGAGAGCATCTATGCTCCCTCATCCCGGTTGATGGTCCTCGGGCTTCGCTTACGGATCTCCATGGCCTCCCTGATCCAGTGCTGATGTTTGTTATCTTCTGTGCGGATGACTCTGGCATTCCCCCAGTCCATAATATGATTTTCCCTTTTGCAGTGATCTGTCATAGCTGACTTATAATTTTCCTGTTGTACCTTTTCTTTTATTGTTCGGGTTTGTCTTGTAGCTGTCTCCTTTTCGCACTCTTTATGTTCATTTTTTCTTGTGTTGAAACTCGGAGACGAAAGCATCAAGGAGTTTCGCCGCCTAGAGAGATTGACACGGAAACGGGCACGCTACAGGAATCACCTGAGATTCAATCTGCACTGCCGGGATGAAGAAGTCGTACCGGCCAGCCTGAACATCAAGAACCCAATTCCAACCAGAAACGCGGAAAAGATGATCAGGAAAGTGCGGATGACTCTGGTAAAAGAACGGATACGGTGCACAACTGACAAATTAAATAACATCAACAGCGAACTACACAGGGAGACAGAAACTTTCAAACGCCGGTTTCCCCAGAACAAGGAAATGGAATTAGCAATACACGGACACTTGGCAGACATACACGAGCAGGAATTCACCAAGACAAAAACCCGACAAATCCGAAAACTGGACAAACTCATCGCACAGAAAAAGAAGGCAGAACCGGAGCACGCACACATCAACAAAAAATGGATTCATAACATATCAAGGTACAAACTCTCACAAGCAGAACGCAGTATATTAGCAAAAGGACTCAACTACGCTGTCACACCGAACAACATACCACACGATGAATTCATTCTGGCAACTGAATTAGCATGTGAGAAAATACAGGATCAGGGACAAAAAGCAGCACTAAGAAACACAATAGCTGGTATATTGAAAACGGCCAAACCACCACCCAGCAACATCACAAAACAGGAAGCCAAAGCTATGAAAACATTAGCAAAAAATAAAGATATCACAATCCTCCCAGCAGATAAAGGCAGAACAACAGTTATTATGGACACTGATGAATATGAACGGAAAATGATTGAATTACTCAGTGACAACGCATTTGAAATATTAAAAAAAGACCCAACAGAAGACAAGAAAAAGAAACTTAAAGCACTACTCAAACCACTACTTGATGAAAATAAAATAGATAAGCAGGCATACAATCATTTAGTACCCACAGCCAATGTCATCCCCAGGATTTACGGAACACCAAAGATACACAAACCAGGAACACCATTACGCCCCATAGTAGATAGCATTGGTTCAGTCACATACAACTTATCAAAAGCACTCACCGAAATAATTAAACCATTACTAGGACTCACAGACCAACACTGCAAAAACTCAAAACAACTGGCAGAAGAACTAAAAAACATAAAAATGCAGCAAGACGAAGTTTTCATATCACAGAACGTCATATCTCTGTTCACCAGAACACCCACGGAAGCCACCATACAGATAGTACAAGAAAAATTAAAAACAGACAGGACGCTCAAGAAACGCACAAACCTCACTGTACAAGACATCACTCAGCTCCTTCAATTCATCGCCACATCCACATACTTTCAGTTCAGGAATACAATTTACAGACAGAAGGAAGGTTTTGCCATGGGAGACCCACTATCAGCCATCATGTGCGGCTTTTTCATGGAAGACCTGGAGCAGAAAGCACTCACTACAATACCAGCAGAATACAGGCCAACACTCTGGAAACGTTACGTGGATGACATACTAGAAAAAGTGAAGAGGGGACACACTCAACAACTCACCGACCATCTCAACACCATAGACAATACCGGCAATATAAAATTCACACATGAAGAAGAAACGGATCAGTCAATAGCATTTTTGGACTTAAAAATACATCACACAGAAGATGGGGACATCAAAATAAAAGTACACAGAAAACCCACACACACCGACCAATATTTAAACTGGACTTCCGAACACCCCATAATGCACAAAATATCAGTAGTCAGAACATTACATGAACGCACAGCAATAATTACAGATCCACAGGACAAAGAACAGGAGGAACAACATATACAACACGCACTGAAGGCATGTCAATATCCACAATGGACAATATCCAAAGGGGTGGAACAGGTTAAGAACAACAAAACACAGAAGAAAGAGAAAAAACAAACCAACAAACAAGAACACGGGGAGTAGTTACATTACCATACATTAGGGGAATAACTGAACGCATTCAAAGAGCAATGAGGAAACACAACATTAACACACTTGTCAAACCATACACAACACTCCGTCAGATCCTGGTTCATCCCAAAGACAGAATACATCCGGACAACAGATGCAACACCATATATGCGATTCCATGTCAATTATGCAATAAAACTTACATTGGGGAGACAGGAAGGAGTTTCAACACAAGAAAAAATGAACATAAGAAAGAGTGCGAAAAGGAGACAGCTACAAGACAAACCCGAACAATAAAAGAAAAGGCACAACAGGAAAATTATAAGTCAGCTATAACAGATCACTGCAAAAGGGAAAATCATATTATGGACTAGGGGAATGCCAGAGTCATCCGCACAGAAGATAACAAACATCAGCGCTGGATCAGGGAGGCCATGGAGATCCGTAAGCGAAGCCTGAGGACCATCAACCGGGATGAGGGAGCATACATGCTCTCCGACACCTGGAGTGCCATCTTGCAGGGGACGAACAGACAGTAGAAGGCATGACCGACCTGTCAAACCAGACAGGAAGGCCACGCCTTCAGAAACATCAGCTGATAAAAGATTGTAGCGCGTATCGAGTGTGGGTGGAGCACAGAGGACGGCAGGACAGCGTTTGGAGGCAGACAAGGTGATTTATTTTTATAACTTTTCAGTCTACTAATCTTATTCATTCACACACACACACACACACACACACACACACACACACACTCGTCTGGTCCCGGGTTGCGCTCTCTCTCCTCTCTCTCTGCCTCCTTAAATAGGGAGCGGTTACTGGGAAAAAACACACACAAACAGGTTAATTATCCTCAGGTGTCGCGATTCTGCCACTCACCTTCCCCGGCTCCACCCTCCTGTCACAGACCAGCGCTTGACCACACTCCCGCTGCCACATACCCCCACCGCCCGACTCAGGCCGGGCGCTCGTCCGGCCCGCAGCCGACTCCCCCCCCCCCCCCTTGACGGGAGAGGAAGTCCGCCACGACCATCTGCGCCCCCGGCCTGTGGACCACCTTGAAGTTGAAGGGTTGGAGTGCCAGATACCAACGGGTGATCCGCGCGTTGGCATCCTTCATGCGGTGGAGCCACTGGAGGGGCGCGTGGTCTGAACAGAGAGTGAAAGAGCGCCCCAGCAGGTAGTAACGGAGGGCGAGGACCGCCCACTTAATCGCCAGGCACTCTTTTTCAATTGTGCTGTAGCGCCCCTCACGCACTGACAGCTTCCGGCTGATGTACAGGACCGGGCGGTCCTCCCCCTCCACCTGCTTGGACAAAACGGCCCCCAGCCCTCTGTCCGACGCATCGGTCTGCAACACAAAAGGGAGAGAGAAGTCAGGGGAGTGTAAAAGTGGCCCCCCACACAGTGCAGCCTTTACCTCAGAGAAAGCCCACTGGCACTGCTCCATCCACTGGACCGGATCTGGCGCCCCCTTTTTAGTGAGGTCAGTCAGCGGGCTGGTGACGTCCGAATAATTAGGTATAAACCTACGATAGTAGCCAGCCAGCCCCAGGAACTGCCTCACCCCCTTTTTGGTCTTGGGCCTCGGGCAGGCCGCAATCGCTGCTGTCTTATTAATTTGGGGACGCACCTGCCCATTGCCCAAGTAGAAGCCCAGATACCGTACTTCCACCCGCCCAATCGCACACTTCTTCGGGTTGGCAGTGAGTCCCGCCCGCCTCAGCGACCTAAGGACGGCCCTCAGGTGTTGTAGGTGCCGCTGCCAATCATTACTATAAATGATGATATCATCTAGGTACGCGGCCGCATAGGTGACGTGGGGCCGGAGGACCCGGTCCATCAGCCGCTGAAACGTAGCGGGCGCCCCAAACAGCCCAAAAGGAAGTGTGACGAACTGGTGTAAGCCGAACGGTGTGGAAAAGGTCGTTTTTTCCCGGGATAATGGAGTCAAGGGGATCTGCCAATATCCCTTCGTCAAATCCAGTGTCGAGTAAAAGCGAGCCGTGCCTAGTCGATCGAGCAGCTCATCAATACGAGGCATTGGGTACGCGTCAAATTTAGACACCGCGTTGACTTTCCTATAGTCCACACAGAACCGGACCGAGCCGTCGGCCTTGGGAACCAAGACCACCGGGCTGCTCCAGTCACTGTGGGACTCCTCGACGATGCCCATTTCGAGCATGGCCTGAAGTTCTTCCCGAACCACCTTTTTTTTGTGTTCGGGTAATCTATAAGGACGGCTCCGCACTACCACCCCCGGGGGCGTCTCTATGTGGTGTTCTATGAGGTTAGTGCGACCGGGCAGGGGCGAGAACACATCCGAAAACTCGGCCTGCAACTGGGCGACCTCCATGAGTTGGGTCGGGGAGAGGTGGTCTCCACAAGGGACCGGAGAGGTATGTGATGCCAATGATCCTTTTTGGACCTCCGGCCCCAGCTCCGCCTTCTCCGGAACTACCGACACCAACGCCACGGGGACCTCCTCATTCCAGCGTTTCAGTAGATTGAGGTGGTAGATCTGTAGCGCCCCCTCCCTGTCCGTTCGCCTAACCTCATAGTCGACGTCCCCGACTCGCCGTGTGACCTCAAAGGGTCCTTGCCACTTGGCGATTAATTTGGAGCTCGACGTGGGCAACAGGACGAGTACCTTATCTCCCGGAGTGAACTCTCTAAGGCGCGTGCCCTTGTTGTACAGGCGGGCTTGCCATTCCTGGGCCTGCCGCAAATTCTCCTGAGTTAGGTGGGTGAGCGTGTGGAGTTTTGCGCGCAGATCCATAACGTACTGAATTTCGTTTTTGCTCGGTGAAGGTCCCTCCTCCCAATTTTCTCGCAGTACATCTAAGATGCCGCGCGGCTTACGCCCATATAATAATTCAAATGGGGAGAACCCCGTGGAGGCTTGGGGGACCTCTCGCACTGCAAACAACAAGGGTTCGAGCCACTTATCCCAGTTACGTGCGTCCTCACTTACGAATTTTTTGATAATATTCTTGAGGGTGCGGTTGAACCGTTCAACTAAACCGTCCGTCTGTGGGTGATAAACGCTGGTGCGGATCGGCTTAATACCCAGTAGCCCATACAGTTCGCTCAGTGTTCGTGACATAAACGAGGTGCCTTGGTCAGTCAGAATCTCTTTCGGGATTCCAACCCGGGAGATGACGTGGAAGAGGGCCTCCGCAATACTGCGTGCTGAGATATTGCGAAGAGGCACCGCTTCCGGGTATCGCGTTGCATAGTCCACCAGAACCAATATAAAGCAGTACCCTCGTGTTGACCGATCTAATGGCCCGACGAGATCCATCCCAATTCTTTCGAACGGGGTCTCGATTAATGGTAGGGGGCGCAAGGGCGCTTTTGGAATGGCCGCTGGATTTACTAACTGGCATTCGCGGCACGCCGTACACCACTTACGGACGTCGCCGCGAATCCCCGGCCAATAGAATCGGGCCATTATCCGGGCGAGTGTCTTATCCTGCCCGAGGTGTCCAGCCATGGGATTAAAGTGAGCCGCCTGAAAGACTAATTCCCGGCGGCTCTTCGGAATTAGCAACTGGGTGACTCGCTCTTTCGTCTGAGTGTCCTGCGTCACTCGGTATAACCTAACCTTCAAAATGGAAAAATAGGGGAAGGAGGGGGTGGCGCCCGGCTGGAGCGTCTGACCATCGATTACTCTCACTTGGTCAAATGCGTGTCGCAGAGTCTCGTCTCGCGATTGTTCCAGTGGGAAATCTGCAAGGGATTCCCCAATAGAAAGAGGAGGGGCTGGTGGCTCCTCACTCTGTCGCGGAGATGACGTAGACGGCTCTGCGACCGCAGCTCCAGCCAAAGCGACACCGGGACCCTCCCCTGTTAACCGGCAGGACCCACTCTTTATTAGGCGTGCCATTAAACCCCGAAATCCCGGCCAATCAGTCCCCAAGATCAAAGAGTGGGTAAGGCGAGGATTAACCGCCGCCTTCACTATCGATTTCTCCCCTCTGAAATGTATGTGGACCGACACCAACGGGTAGCTGTGAATATCCCCGTGCACACACAACACCTTCACCCCTTGTGCTCCCCCCAATGCCTCGTCTTGCACCAGGCTTTGGCGGATCGAGGTCTGATTGCAACCTGAATCCACCAACGCCTGATATGTAGCCCCTTGTACACTTACCGGTTCCAGCTGGTAAGCGGGCGATGAACTGTTCCAGCGCCACCTGGTCGATGATTCCCTCGGCGTCGCGATCTTCGGCCCTCAGCCACCGCCAGCAGGCGTCCCGGAGCTGCTGGCCGAACGCGAACGGGCTGCCGACTTCCTCCATCCGCAGCGCGCGGAAGCGCTGGCGCTGCTGCTCCGGCGTGCACCCCACGCGCTGGAGGACAGCCCGGCGAAGGTCGGCGTAGGCCAGCCTGCGATCGGCAGGGAGCTGTAGCGCGGCCAGCTGCGCCTCTCCCGTCAGGAGGGGGAGGAGGCGCGCCGCGCGCTGCTCCATCGGCCACCCCGAGGCTTCGGCGACCTGCTCAAACAATGTGATGAAAGCCTCGGGGTCGTCCTGCGGGCCCATCTTGGTCACGGTGAGGGGAGACGGGCCTGCGGCCGGGGCGCTGGTGGACCCCGCCAACGCGAGGAGACGCCGGAACGCCTCTCGATCTTCCTGCTGGGCCAGCACCAGGGCTTCGAAGTGGCGCTCCTGCTCCTTTCGGAGCGTGACAAGTGCCTGGTGCTGGCTCTGCTGAGCCGTGGCGAGGGCGTGGACCAAGTCCGCGAACGGGGAGGATTCCATGGGGCTGCTGTGTTGGTGCTCCACCTTTTCCCGGGTTTCGGCACCACTGTAGCGTGTATCGAGTGTGGGTGGAGCACAGAGGACGGCAGGACAGCGTTTGGAGGCAGACAAGGTGATTTATTTTTATAACTTTTCAGTCTACTAATCTTATTCATTCACACACACACACACACTCGTCTGGTCCCGGGTTGCGCTCTCTCTCCTCTCTCTCTGCCTCCTTAAATAGGGAGCGGTTACTGGGAAAAAACACACACAAACAGGTTAATTATCCTCAGGTGTCGCGATTCTGCCACTCACCTTCCCCGGCTCCACCCTCCTGTCACAGACCGGCGCTTGACCACGCCCCCGCTGCCACAAAGATCTCATCTCATCTTATCTCATTATCTCTAGCCGCTTTATCCTTCTACAGGGTCGCAGGCAAGCTGGAGCCTATCCCAGCTGACTATGGGCGAAAGGCGGGGTACACCCTGGACAAGTCGCCAGGTCATCACAGGGCTGACACATAGACACAGACAACCATTCACACTCACATTCACACCTATGGTCAATTTAGAGTCACTAGTTAACCTAACCTGCATGTCTTTGGACTGTGGGGGAAACCGGAGCACCCGGAGGAAACCCACGCGGACACGGGGAGAACATGCAAACTCCGCACAGAAAGGCCCTCGCCGGCCACGGGGCTCGAACCCGGACCTTCTTGCTGTGAGGCGACAGCGCTAACCACTACACCACCGTGCCGCCCCTGATAAAACATGCGTCACCAATAACATCCGGTGACACTCTGAGGAAGACGACAGTCGTACGTCGAAACATGTCAGGTAAACAAACCCAAAAACTAGATGTCTGATAAAAAATAAAAATAAATAAATAAAAGATGTAATTTGTCCTGCATTTTCATACACATTGTTTCATACATTCATTTGAGTCTTCACAGTGGTGAGAAAAACATAACAAAATGAAACCAGTTTCACAAGAAATAGTAGAGAAACTCAAAAGAAGTGTTATAGGGGAGACTGTCATGTTAAGGAGCAGATGAACGGATGTAAATGCAGGAAGACTTTATGAACAAACAGGCAGGCATACAGATCCAAAATAGAAAGCAAAAGCAGAGTGAGAAAACAGGCAAGGGTCATACAAGGCTCAAACAGAGTATCGGAAGCAATAATAAATCAGAGTCAAGAAAAACAGGAAGCAGAGTCAATAACCAGAGTAGTGTAGACAAAACAAGTCTTGGTAGTGTGGGGTACGATGTAAAATGCATATATTTCACATAAGTCTGTGTGCTGCAAATTCCTTATAAGCATGCATGGTGATTGCCCTCTGATCAGGAACAGGTGTTTGGTAATTAGTCCTTGTGGTGCGCACTGCACATGGCAGTCTTTGGTGCATGCTGCACACACAGAGTGCAAACCCATGTGGATGTGACAGAAGCTCCCAGCCCCCCCAAGCTCCCTCCAGGAGCTAAAAATCTCCTTGGTCAGCCCTAGGGATGAGGACCTGAGTGAAACAAAGCTCTGCTCTGGCTCAGGAAGGACGTAGCACCGGAACCTGGGCTTAGGTGAAGGTTTAAGTTCTGGTCGGGCCTTGAATGGGAGCATGGATGCAGCTGGAAGTGTTGGTTCAGGCTTTGACGTCAACAAATACATTGGTTTGAGCATGGCCATAAACATGGGCTCTGGCACAGTCGCAGACATGGCATGGGCTCAGGCATAGATAATGTGATGGCAGCCAGGGAGAACTGTCACTAAAGCAGCACATCACTCCTCACACAGCTGCTCCCACGGTGCTGAAGAAACAGCAGCACTTCAGCACCTTTGTATTGGGCAGCCCGAGACAGCATGGCTATAGGGTGCAGCCTGCTGATCATACACAGCTGAAGCAGCATAATTGGCACCTTAATTCACCCTACTCAAGCAGCCAGGGGAGTATAAACAGGCACTGCACCAGACACAAGTTAGTCAGAGTGCTTCTGTATGAGAACTCATCCACTCTTTGCATAGGCCACTTCATGGATGTCAAAGATGAGGATGATGGTTTTAGCTTTGCAGACATTATGCCCGTGATCCGTGCTGCTACTGGAACACCACCAGGATATGATGCAGCCAGCCCCTGCCAGCAACCTCACCCAAGGCCAGTTTGGGCTGCCCACTGCCTGATCTGTCTGCACTCATCTCATCTTTCACTTCTCCTGTGCTTCTCCATTCACTAATTTTCATTAAATTTCAACACATTTTTGCACTGAAACCTGGGTTGTGTGTCTGTGCTCTTCCTACCTTGCAGCACAAGTCCTACAACATGGACATGGTCTCAGGCATAGATATGGAGTCAGGCAGAGATATGGGCATTGGCATGGACCCTGATATTGGCATAGGTATGGATTCAGGCATCAGCATGGGCATGGACTCAGGTGTGGACCTGTGCTTGAGCATGGGCATGGACCCTGGCATCAGCATGGGCATGGACCTGAACATGGGCATGGACTCTGACCTTGGCATGGGCTCTGGCATTAGCATGGGCTTGGACTCAGGCATGGACTTTGGCATTCTGGCATGGACGCATTCAGCACAGGATGAGATATAGTTATCCACATTGATGAGCATGTGGGACCACCAGTATTTGGCCCTGAGGAGCTGGTATGTTCCCTTTATGCCTAAGTGGCCCGTGGATGGTAGGCTGTGAGCCCATGCAATGACATGGTCCCTGCTGGCCTCTGGCACTAGCTCTGGAGTGGATGCTGCCTTGTTGGCCTCTGGAGAAAGATCTGCAGAAGAGGCCTCCCTGTCAGCCTCTGGAGAGAGCTCTGGAGAGGAAGTTGCCCCCTCTGTCAATGCGTCAGCCTCTGGAGGGAGCTCTGGAGCAAAGGTCTCCCCATCTACTGCTGTGTCAGTCTCAGAAGGGAGTGCTGGAGCAAAGGCCTCCCCATCTGCCACTGCATAAGTTTCAGGAGGGAGCACTGGAGTGTAGGTCTCCCTGTCTGCCACTGCTTTGGCCTCAGGAGGAAGTTTTGGAGTGAAGGCCTCCCCCTCTTCCATTGTGTGAGCCTCACAGGTATCAGCCCCCCCCAAAAAAAAAAAATAAAATAAAAATTTGAGGGGATCCTTCTTCCCTATAGCTTGGTGCAGGGACTTTAGTATTGCTCCAAAAGACTTGGGGCTTTGGAGGCATGGGTGCTCAATTGTGACGAGATACTCAGCCCACCAGCATGCTGGTCCAGTGATCCAATAGATCATACAGCCCACTCAGATGTGCTCTAAAGGCTTGGGCTCCACAAGGTCTGAATAAAATAGTTTGCACTGCAGCAGGAACCCAGTTGGGGGATACTCCACTCCATTATAGGGTGTCAATACCAACCCTAGCCACTGGAGAAACCATATAGATCCAGGCTGAGGGATGGAAACCCTGGAATGGCATTGTGCAGTGTAACCAGAGTAGCATAGACAAAACAAGGCTCAGTAACGTGGGATACTATGTACAACGTGTATACTTCGCAAAGTCTGTGTGCTTGCGGTGTGTGCTGTGCATGGTAGTCTTCAGCACACACTGCACACACAGAGTGCAAACACACATGGACATGACACAGACAATGACAGGCACCTGCTGTGTCAGAGTGCATGTCAATGTCAACCCTGTCCTGGTTATGGAGACTCAGACACATACTGCAGTTCTTAAAAAGTGTCCCATTTTTATGATTGAAAACGGCAACCCTAATTTTAACTATCAACTAAAACACCAATTTGCAATTAGCTAATATTAGCTAATTTAGCTAGCAGACTATGGTTTTAGTAAAACTGTTAACATAAAAGGTAGGTGAAAATTATTGAACATTTAATAGATATTTCATAGAAGATTGGCTGTCTTTACATAATTATGCTTTAAATTAAGCAATTATACTAAATGAATATTTCACATCAGTACTGGTGCCAGACCATGATTCATCACAGACTTACAAAATGGCTGAATTGGACTCCATTTCCTATTACACTCACAGCATAAAGGACTATGCATATGTCATGCAGGGATGGAGCCTGAAAGTCTTTACACATACAGCATAATATGTTGTTACAATTTTTTTGAACACTTTCAAATCAACAGTGAATGTTCATGTGCGAAAAAGCAACTTTTTTTCAGAAGGTTCTATTTTTATTTTATTTCATCCATGGAAGGAACATGTTTAACCAATCAGGGCACAGGTTGTGGAAATGTCATCACACTGATGCAGGCTAGGCAAAGTCTCTCATTCAATTTGTGTCTCAAAACCCAGCGCTGTTTGACAAGGGCAACAAAAAAAAATCTAAAGATAATGACTTTATAGACAATATCTGAAAAAAAAAAAAAAATAGGAGAGGAGCTCGGCAATGAAAATGGTGGGTGTACAGTCCATAGTCTGTAACTTACTTTGTGATGTATTGAAGCTTGTTATCAATCTCAACTCTTGAACCAAGCAGTGACACTCCCCATATTTTCACCTACTTCTCAGGAGAGGATGTACCCAAATTCCCCCCCCCCCCCCATTTGTAAAAGAATAAGCACCAGCTCATCATCATTTGTCAACACAATCATAACGGGATTACTTTTGTGGGATGCCCGCATAACATGTTGCATTTAATGTGAATATTAAGGTAGCATTAAATTTGTCAACAATTAGCACTTTCACATCATTTATTATCATCACACTATATATGTAAAAACTTTTACCTCTTGGACTTTATTACAATTCTACAGTATGCAACTTGATGTTACATTCAGTTAATCTATCCAACAAAGGATACTGGAAAAAAAAAGACATCCACCACTGTGGGTTTCTTTCAACATAAAAACTATGTTTGCTTTTTTTGTGGTGGTTAAAATAATTTTTTGTTTTAATCTAAAAAATTGCAATTATTTGGATTCAGTCAATCTCCCTCTTCTTGATAGTTCCTCGAATGCTGAGCTTGAGTTAAGGCTCAGTCCCACAATACAGATAGCTATAACTATAACATTAATTAACTATGAATAAATTGGTCCCCTGCAGTTTATGTGGTTGGTGGTCACACCAGACCGATAATGATACCTATAGCTCAGGCCTGGGTTTATCGGTATTGGTGAGATTGCTTCTGGAGCGATTTTTCCAGGCCTGGACCTGATCCGATAAAACATCTGACTGATCAGGTAAATGTTTACATGTGACATTGTCTGAGCACATGCTATTTTTCCCAGGCATCTTTGTATATCCTTGTTGCATCATGAAGTCATGGAATATGGATTCACGGAAAATAAAAAAATATATATATATAATACAAAGCATGAACCTTTTATTCACAGATACTATTATGCCGCACTATAACAGGAACCATGCATGTGACCCCACTGCCAAGCTTGTATAGGCTGTCGGGCATTGCACCGCCCAACGTACGATGAGAAGCTCTGTCTCGTGCAGAGCGGTTCAAGCAGGCCAACGATGAGCGCCATCCACTTCACCAGCACTAGGAAGTACCTCGCCGTCTTGCCTCGCACAAGAGCTTCATCACCGTTGAACCTCTTGACCCTGCTCAGACATCAAATTTCCGTCTTGAAAGATGGAAAGACCTAGATGATGCCGATCTCAACGCAGCGCTTCCTGAACATCAAGAGCAGTTGTCAACAGGAAGCTCTCTGTCACAAGGACTGGGTGACATTGAACCGGGCAAGGAGTAAAGTGGGTAAAACGAAGAAGAACCTGGCACGTTGGGGTATTGCGACAGATGCAAGATGTCCCTGCGGCGAAGAACAGACGATGGACCACATCTTACAGGACTGTCCACTAGGTCCTCACTGCTCTGATGTGGACCTAAGAGAAGTCACCGACACAGCCATCTCCTGGATAAAGCACTATCGTGACAAGATATGATGATGACAGATACTATTTTCCATCAATAGTAAATTAATAAACTAAACATATAAATGCAGGTAAGATATTTTAATTATGAAATTTGGCAGTCCAAACATTTACTTCTTTTCGACTTCTTAATTTTTTTTTTATCTGTGATGCATCATCCATATGAAATCTCTAAACCTGTAATATGCTGAAATGCCCGTGACCAATCTGTAAATTATTAGCATCTGTGATTTATCCGTATTAAAATCCATAACCACTCCATATTTTGTATCCTTTTTTATTATATTTCCATAGTCCTTGACCTATCCATATTTTGTCAACAACCAGAGTATGTGCATGGGTTGTTTTCAAGTCCAGGCTGTACAGTATGACCCAGAATAATGTGCTACTAGGCAAAAACTTCCATTACTATTCCTAAATTGCATGCATTTATTTACCTGAGTGGCGGGACCAACCGATATTATAGTCAGGGTTACAGTTGTGGTGTGACTGCTCCAGACTGGAACTAAATTCAGGCATAGTCATAGTTGTGGTTATAAGTATAGTTATCAGTGTTGTGGGACCAGGCCCTTAGTGTTTGTATGGAGTTTCTGTGCATGTTCTCCAGGTGTTCATGTGGGTTTTCTCTGGTCTCCTCCCACCTCCCAAAAAACATGTTGGTAGGCAGGCTGGCTAACCTAAATTGCCCCTATATTTAAATTAGTGTATAAATTTATTTGTGCATGATGCCAGACAGGATATGCTCTGAAATCATCTTGACCCTGAGGAGGATAAAGCTCTTAAAATGAATTAATGAATATGAATAAATTAATCTGTTCATTGAAAAGAAAATAATTTCTAGTGTAATAAGATTAACTTTTTTTTTTTAGAAATTAAACGCCTCTGAACATTTGACAGTGTGAGAGAAATTTGTACTCTATTTCTTGAGTTTTCTCTTTCTTTGTTGAAATGATTATTTTCATTGAGATGAGTGCAATGAAAACCTCTTTAATGGTGTTCACAACTATTGTGGTTAAGTGATTATTTTGGACACAAATTACTCTCTGCTTCTGTATCAAAGCCAAACAAAACCCCAAAAATAAACTCCTTTATACTGACTGATAACGTCCATACAAGACATGCTTGACTATTCATTTGTTCATATTTGTACCTGGATACTGTGTACAGATTTTATTTTCAAAGAAAAACAATGTTCCTGGGCACTGCCATCTTACTCTGCCCAAGGTTCAAATATCATACAACGAGCACAAATTACATGACAGAATCAGAGATTGTGATGTAACTTACACATTACATGACTTACTGAGGATGAGATCTAGTGGATATTGTTGGAATTGTTGAAAACAACCCTGAAGATGCCTGAGTGTCAAGCATTTGGATGTAAAAATAAGCCAGATCATTGAAGCAATGAGCATGCATGTTCACACACACACACACACACACACAAACAAACAAAAGCAGTTAAAGCACACATACCCAGAGCAATGAGGAGCTGTGCTACAGTGCCTGGGGGATTTATTTATTTATTTACAAGAATTACAAGCCTTTATTTGATGGGTCTGTGTTACTAAGGTAAGTCAAGTCACTTAATTTCTATAGCACATTTAAAAATGTAGCATGGTGGTGTAGTGGTTAGCACAGTCACTTCACAGCAAGAAGGTTCTGGGTTTGAACCCAGTGGCTGGTGAGGGCCTTTCTGTGTGGAGTTTGCATGTTCTCCCCGTGTCTGCATGGGTTTCCTCCGGGTGCTCCAGTTTCCCCCACAGTCCAAAGACATGCAGTTAGGTTGACGTGGGGCAGCCTCAGGCTGAGGTGCCCTTGAGCAAGGTACCTAACCCCTGACTGCTCCCTGGGCGCTGTGTGTGGATGCCCACTACTCTGGGTATGTGTGCGTGTGTTCACTGCTAATGCAGTGTGCGTGTGTTCACTGTTAAATGCAGAG
Organism: Neoarius graeffei; assembly: GCF_027579695.1. Classification (NCBI taxonomy): domain Eukaryota; kingdom Metazoa; phylum Chordata; class Actinopteri; order Siluriformes; family Ariidae; genus Neoarius; species Neoarius graeffei. Next base: position 55,358,342 of record NC_083576.1, read on the forward strand.
GATGAATTTCACTGTGCTTGAAGTGTGCATGTGACAAATAAATGTTTCTTCTTCTTCTTAAAAATAACAGGAGTAAACCCAAAGTGCTTTACAATCGATGTAGGTAAATTGGACAATACAACAATATATTTGAGGAACAATGAGTTAAATAGGGTACTAGATAGCGAGAATTACAAGATAAAGATAAGAAAAACACACATACAAATAAAAATACATACAATTTATGTAAAAAACTATAAATAAAATAAAAAATAAAATGATATAAGACAGGATAAAATGCAAGTGCATATGGAGTGGACTTGAAAACACGATTTAGAAACCTCAGACTGAACTAAAAGCAAGAAAAAGGGGGGGGGGGGTCTTTAAATTTGATTTAAAACTATCAATGGTGGGACAGGATCTAATGTAAAATGGAAGATTGTTCCAAAGTCTAGAGGCAGCAATGGAAAAGGCATGGTCACCTTTGGATTTCAGGCATGAATGGGGTACTGAGGGTAGTAATTGTGAGGAAGAGCTAAGTGACCTGGGAGCAGAGTATGGTATAAGCAGATTAGAAATATACTGTGAGGCTAGACCATTAAGAGCTTTAAAAACAAAAAGTAAAAATTTTAAAACCAACTTTGTACTTCACTGGTAACCAGTACAGCTGAGCCAGGATGGGAATGATGTGCTGTCTTTTCTTAGCTCTGGTTAAAAGTCTAGCTGCTGAATTTTGGACCATTTGTATTTGCAAAAGAGTTGAATGGGTCAACCCCAGATACAGAATGTTACAGTAGTCCAGTCGAGAAGTAACAAAAACATGGATTACTTCCATGCTTCCAGGTCTTTTGTGGATAAAAGTGGCTTTATTTTTGCCATATTTCTAAGATGCTAAAAGAAAGCCTTTCACAACATAACTTACTTGTTTCTTGAAATTCAACAAGCTGTCCATAAAAATACCAATATTTTTAACCTCATTGTGCAAATTAGCAGACAGAGGACTAAGAGTACAGCTGATACTAGAAACTGAGCTGGAAGGTCCAAAAATGATCACTTCATTTTTCTTATCATTCAACTGAAGGAAATTGCTTGCCATCCAGCATTTGATGTCCTCCATACAGCTAAACAGGTTCATCATAGAACATGTGCTTTCAGATGAGCCTGGTAGGTAAAACTGTGTGTCAACTGCATAGCAATTACATGAGATGCTATATTTCTGAAAAATTGAGCTGAGGGGAAACATGTATTGTGAAAATAGGAGAGGTCCCAAAATGGAGCCTTGGGGAATGCCACAATTAATGGGAGCAGAGGAAGATGAGTAAGTTCCTATTTTGACTGAGGAGTTTCTTTCTCTTAAATAAGAGTTAAACCATTGCATCACTGGGCCCTTTAGACCACCTTCATCCACTAGGCATGAAAGTAAATGGAGTGCTAGCATTTCAGCTACATCACAAGCAGATATCCAGTTTCAGTGCAAATGGCCACGCCCAGGGAGGCCTATTCTTAGCAACATTGTAACTCTTAAAATGGATACATTTTTGTTGTAACATTTTATTTTTAAGTAAAATGTGCAGGGAGCACATCACAGCACTTACCATGATTGGCAAACAGTTTGTTTGTTTGTTTGTTTGTTTGGTTTGGTTTTAAGTGCTCTGTTTTGTGGCTATTTAATTATGAATAACTTTGTAGTAATCTCCTTAAGAGTGCTTTACACAATTTGCACAATTGTGATGTTACAATGTTTTTTTTTGTTTTTTTTTAAATAATTATGTCTGTTTTAGTTATCTCCTTCTCATTTGTATCCTAAAATTACAGAAGAGACAGTCAATTAGCAATAAAATGCTTGAAATCAATGAAAAAAAAGCCTTAGGATTAAATTCTTTAACTCAGACTGCACGAGAGTATGTCAATTTACCTATTACCAAAAGTTTTCATGAGGGAACATAGAGCTGTAAGAGAACAAATTTGGAAATAGTATTTGATTAATGTAGACACATATATGAACGGTCACGTATTTTGTCAATGATTTATTCTTTTCAATGTTTAAGTCAATACTGAAGAGGTTACACAATTACTAATTAGAAGCATATCACTATTAATTCAGTTACTAACTATGGTGATCAGTGTTAGGTATATCGGGAGCCTATCTCGTGAAGAGGAAATGCAGTTTGAATGGGAGGGCAGTCCCTTGCATTGCTTTACTAATTCATCCATCCATCCATTATCTGTAGCTGCTTATCCTGTTTTATAGGGTCGCAGGCAAGCTGGAGCATATCCCAGCTGACTATGGGTGAGAGGCGGGGTACACCCTGGACAAGTCGCTAGGTCATCGCAGGGCTGACACAGACACAAACAACCATTCAAACTCACATCTATGGTCAATTTAGAGCCACCAGTCAGCCTAACCTGCATGTCTTTGGACTGTATGGGAAACCGGAGCACCCGTAGGAAAGCCACGCAGACACAGGGAGAACATGCAAACTCCCTCTGCTAATTCATTTGCTGTGTATGTTTTTTTTTTAACTTCACATTTGTGGTTCACTTTATTTGCTGCTGTTTTCTCAACAGATGTTGAAATTATTGTTTGTTTGCTTCAAATTCATTATGCTATTTCTTTCGTCCGAAAGGACCTTGCCTGTAACTTCAGACCTGAATTTGGACAGAATGGTCTAGAGTCAGTGTGGCTCGAGATACTGCTACCAAAATCTAAACCTTTATTTGTAGTTGTTTGCTATAGACCTCCTAAACAAACAGATTTTTATGATTTACTAGTAACATCATTGCATAATATACCAAACATTTGTGAATCTGAAGTAATTTTACTGGGTGATTTCAATTCTGATTTCAGTAAGAGAAGTAAAAGCAATAGTCTCATGAAATCTTTGTCATCATTTTGTCAGGTTCTTGGTGTTACTCAGTTAATTACTGAACCCACCAGAGTGTCTGCATTTTCCAAATCAATCATAGATTTGATCTTTGTTACTGATCCTTCTAAAATATGCCAGAGTGGCGTTGTACATATGGGTATTAGTGATCATAGTTTAATATTCTGCACAAGGAAAATCTGTAGAGGCCAGATCAAAAAGCATAATTCAGTATTAATCAGATGCCTCAAAAACTAATTCCAGTGCTTTGTTTTGTGAAGAGTTACAAAATGCTGATTGGTCAGTAGTTTACTCAGAAAAAAATATTGATTCAGCTTGGTCTGCTTTTAAAAATGTATTCACTTGTGTATTGGATAAATTAGCCCCAATCAAGAAAGTACGCCTAAAACAGCGCACTAAACCCTGGATTGATGATAGCATCCTTGAGTCTCTTAGAGCCAGAGACAAAGTTTTCCATGATTTCAAAAATGCTTTGGATCCTGTTATAAAACTAGAATGTAAGAGAAAGTTCAATAAAATTAGGAATAGGGTTCAATTTCTAGTTAAAAAAGCAAAAGCAGATTACATCCAACATAATGTAGAAGCCAATACCAAAAATCCTAAAGAACTGTAGAAGGTGCTTAAAAATTTAGGATTACCTACTAAAGGCGTCAGATCTACTTCCTCTTCGATTGGATTCCAAATCGACAGGGAAGTTTGTTTTGAAAGCAAAACAGTTGCTCAAGAATTTAATAGGTTATTTTTACAACAGTTGCTGACAAGCTAGTTTCAAAGCTCCCACAGGGTACTGGCAAATTTGGTCTAAAATTTGTTGAAACTTTCTATAGCAGGTTAGGAATTCAGCAAAATAGTTTCTGTTTAAAACCAGTCTCAGAAGACCAGGGGCCTCATTTATAAAACTTTGCGTAGGATTTACGCCAGAAGATGGCGTGCGCATGAAACTCAGAATGTGCGTGCACACAGAAATATTCTGATTTATAAAACCATGCGCACGCACGTTCCACGCCAATTTCCCTTTATAAATCACAATCCACTCTAAATTTGCAGCACCTGTGCGTACCTCAAGACACACCCACAATTACCTATAAATATTCAGCGAAACGCCCTTAATGAATATTGATATCTGTGGACAACATGCCCAAAACAGAAGGAAAAACAAAGAAGCGCAACTTCACAGACTGTGAAGTTGAAGTGCTAGTAGATGAAGTGGAGCAGCGTCGAGCTGTTTTGTTTGGAGGCCATAGTACGGGAGTTACAAATGTGAAAAAAAACATGTGAATGGCAGCATGTGGCCGATGCGGTCAATTCTGTAGCTTCACAAGGCCATACTATGGTAGAGGTAAAAAAAAAAATGGTACGACATAAAGGTGGACGCCAAGAAGAGGATCGCGGCACACCACCAAAGCGTCCGTGCAACGGGTGGGGGAAGGGGGAGCCGGAGCTCACCCCACTGGATCAAAAACTGGCTGGCATTATAGGGGAAACCCTCCTGAGTGGAGTTGTGCATGAGGAGGAGGGTGACACCGATGCTGGGCCACATGAACCAGCCGAGGACTCGGGTATGTAATTTTTTTTTGGTTGTGTATCAAGGAACCACCTCACATTGCACGTGTGCCCCCTTGTTTGAAATGGGTGTGAAATTAATTGAAATGAGTCTTCATCCAGAAAAAGTATTTTATTAACAAAAAAATTCCCTCGCAGTTGCTAGGTGTGCCAGTGAGGCCAGCAGTGTGTCGGCTGTGGCAGCGGAGGTCCCAAGGACGTCCATGGCCTCCGATGCATGTGCATCCATGCCGAAACCAGCCACCAGCGCCCGTGTCCTAACAGATGCAGTGCTGCAGGTGCAGCGGGAACATGTGGATGCCGTCCACAAGGTTGCCCGGGAGTTAAAATAAATAAAAGATTAGTTGTCTACATTAAATGTCAGCATTAAAGAATTTCTTAAAAAGTAATCATTTGTTTCCATACCTAATTATTTACAAGTGGCGCATCACCTCCTTGCACTGGCGCATGGCTCCTGCATTTGGGTGGAATGCCTGGGGATAGGGATCGGGGTCGAGATCAAGGTTGACCTCTTCAGCTTACAAAGGCACGTTTTGTAGCTGTGCCACATTGTGCAGCACAGCACAGGCCCTAACAATCCTACAGACCTTTTCAGGTCTGTAACATAGCGCTCCCCCCGTGGCATCCAGACAATGCCATCTGCCCTTCAGGATCCTGATGGTGCGCTCCACAACAGCACGCGCCTGGCTGTGGCGCAGGTTGTAAGTGGTCTCCTCAGGCATTTGGGGGTTCATAAATGGCGTGAGCAGCCACCGTTTCAGCGGATACCCACTGTCACCTACAATATAACTGAATGAGTAAAGGGTTGAATATTTAGAAATGGTCTAAGAATGGTTACAAATACTTTCAGGATTTACGCATTAATCACCCACACCCAGAAGCCAACCATCGCGCACAGCTCCAGCATCCAGTCTCCGCCCAACGCTGTTATGTCTCAATATAAATGAATCATGGGTTGAACCAGGCCACCGGGCGACAACATTTGTGAGGACCATGTCCGCGTCACATATAACTTGGACATTGAGGGAATGAAAATGCTTCCTGTTAACAAAGGCAAATTCATTTTCACTCAGTGCCCTCATAGCAATATGAGTGCAGTCAATAGCACCGATCACATTTGGGAAATCGGACTTTGCTGCAAATTGCGCTTTTTTATTTGCCTGTTCACCCACCATGTAAGGAAACTTGATGTAGTTTGGTGATAAACCAGTTACACCTCCTAACACTTCTGGCAAAATGCGGCTGAAGGTTGGCTGCGATATCCTAGACCTGTCAGCCAGTTCTTGCTGAAAAGTGCCAGTGGCCAGAAAGCCGATGCAAGTCAGCACTTGCAGCGAGACTGGGATGGCATGATTCCGGCGGGTACCTCTCTCCAACGCTGGGCCCAACTCAGCTATCAGGTGTAAAAGGACAGCTCGTGGCAATCTGAATCGGCTCATGAGCCACTCATCGTCATTGGCCAACAAATCTTGTTGGTCTCTGAAGACTCTCTCCTAATTCTTCCATTTGCCACATCCTCCAGCAATGCCAAATACGCCATAGTGCATCATAAGACCTACCACGGCAAATCCCTCTTATATACTATTTACAGAGTAGGCAACCTAACAAGCAACATGTGTGATAGCCTAATGATCAATATTGAAAAATGACACAACATGCATGAAAGCCATAAGTGGATAATTAACAAAACTTAGCCTACTGCTTATGTTGCAAAAACATACAATGTATAGCCTATCAATTTGTCTTTATTGCCTTAAATAAGATGTTATTTTTGACAAGTGCAAAAAATTAAGGATTATAAATGTTAAGTCAGTCACGTCTTTGATGCGCGATGTTATGTTTGTGTTAAACTTCGGTTATTGAACCAATTTCGGGTCGTTCTCCCCGTTTCCTCTTGAGGTTGCATTTTCCGTGTTTCCCTTTTTTGTGTGCATACGCATGGATCAGAGCTTGCATGGAGGTGTGCACATTTTACCGTCAAGTTCACTGTAAACGTTCCCTGCGTGTGGGTGGAGCACAGAGGACGGCAGGACAGAGATCAGGGTGAACAGAAGGCTTTATTGCCATACTTTTCAGTCTGACAATTACATAAACAATCAGAGAGACACACACACTGTAGTCTCCTCTGGGGCAGCTCCCTTCCGCTCTCACTCTCCCTCCTTAAATAGGGTGCGGTCACTGGGAAGACACACACAAACACAGGTTAATTGCCGTCAGGTGTAGTGATTCTGCCACTTACCTTCCCTGACTCCGCCCTCCTGTCACAGACTGGCGCTTGACCACACCCCCGCTGCCACATACCCCCACCGCCGGACTCAGGCCGGGTGGCCGTCCGGCCTGCAGCCGACTCCCCCCCCTTGACGGGAGAGGAAGTCTGCCACGACCATCTGCGCCCCCGGCCTGTGGACCACCTTGAAATTGAAGGGTTGGAGTGCCAGATACCAATGGGTGATCCGCGCGTTGGCATCCTTCATGCGGTGGAGCCACTGGAGGGGCGCGTGGTCCAACCAGAGGGTGAAAGGGCGCCCCAGCAGGTAGTAATGGAGGGCGAGGATCGCCCACTTGATCGCTAGACACTCTTTTTCAATTGTGCTGTAGCACCCCTCACGCACTGACAGCTTCCTGCTAATGTGCAGGACGGGACGGTCCTCTCCCTCCACCTCCTGGGACAAAACCGCCCCCAGCCCTCTGTCCGACGCGTCGGTCTGCAACACAAAAGGGAGAGAAAAGTCAGGGAAGTGTAATAGTGGCCCTCCACACAGTGCAGCCTTTACCTCAGCGAAAGCCCGCTGGCATTGCTCTGTCCACTGGACCGGATCTGGTGCCCCCTTTTTAGTAAGATCAGTCAGCGGGCTGGTGACGTCCGAATAATTAGGTATAAACCTACGATAGTAGCCAGCCAGCCCCAGGAACTGTCTCACCCCCTTTTTGGTCTTGGGCCTCGGGCAGGCCGCAATTGCTGCTGTCTTGTTAATTTGGGGACGCACCTGCCCATTGCCCAAGTGGAAGCCCAAATACCGTACTTCCACCCGCCCAATCGCACACTTCTTCGAGTTGGCTGTGAGACCCACTCGCCTCAGCGACTTAAGGACGGCCCTCAGGTGTTGTAAGTGCCGCTGCCAGTCATTACTATAAACGATGATATCATCGAGGTATGCGGCTGCATAGGTGGCGTGGGGGCTGAGGACCCTGTCCATCAGCTGCTGAAACGTAGCGGGTGCCCCAAACAGCCCAAAAGGAAGTGTGACAAATTGGTGCAAGCCGAACGGTGTGGAAAAGGCCGTTTTTTCCCGGGATAATGGAGTCAAGGGGATCTGCCAATATCCCTTCGTCAAATCCAGTGTTGAATAAAAGCGAGCCATGCCTAGTCGATCGAGCAACTCATCAACCTGAGGCATTGGGTACGCGTCGAATTTAGACACCGCGTTGACTTTTCTATAGTCCACACAGAACCGGACCGACCCATCGGCCTTGGGGACCAAGACCACCGGGCTGCTCCAGTCACTGTGGGACTCCTCGACGATGCCCGTTTCGAGCATGGTCTGAAGTTCTTCCCGAACCACCTTTTTTTTGTGTTCGGGTAGCCTGTAAGGGCGGCTACGCAATGCCACCCCCGGGGGCATCTCTATGTGGTGCTCTATGAGGTTAGTGCGGCCAGGAAGGGGCAAGAACACATCCGAAAACTAGGCCTGCAACTGGGCGACCTCTGTGAGTTGGGTCGGGGAGAGGTGGTCTCCACAGGGGACCGGAGAGGTACGTGATGCCAATGTTCCTTTTTGAACCTCTGGCCCCAGCTCCGCCTTCTCCGGAACCACCGATACCAACGCCACGGGGACCTCCTCGTTCCAGAGTTTAAGCAGATTGAGGTGGTAAATCTGTAGCGCCCCACCCCTGTCCGTTCGCCTCACCTCATAGTCGACATCCCCGACTCGCCGTGTGACCTCAAAGGGTCCTTGCCACTTGGCAATCAATTTGGAGCTCGACGTGGGCAACAGTACGAGTACCTTATCTCCCGGAGTGAATTCTCTAAGGCGCGTACCCTTGTTGTACAGGCGGGCTTGCCATTCCTGGGCCTGCCGCAAATTCTCCTGAGTTAGGTGGGTGAGCGTGTGGAGTTTTGCGCGCAGGTCCATAATGTATTGAATTTCGTTTTTGCTTTGTGAAGGTCCCTCCTCCCAGTTTTCCCACAGCACATCCAGGATGCCGCGCAGCTTACGCCCATATAATAATTCGAACGGGGAGAACCCCATGGAGGCTTGGGGGACCTCTCGCACTGAGAACAACAAGGGTTCGAGCCACTTATCCCAATTACGTGCGTCCTCACTTACGAATTTTTTGATAATATTTTTGAGGGTGCGGTTGAACCGTTCCACTAAACCATCCGTTTGTGGGTGACACACACTGGAGCGGATCGGCTTAATCCCCAATAACCCATACAGTTCGCATAGTGTTCGTGACATAAATGTAGTGCCTTGATCAGTCAGAATCTCTTTCGGGATTCCAACTCGGGAGATGACGCGGAAGAGCGCCTCTGCAATACTGCGTGCTGAGATATTGCGCAGAGGCACTGCTTCCGGGTATCGCATTGCATAGTCCACCAGAACTAATATAAAGCGGTACCCTCGTGCTGACCGATCTAATGGCCCGACGAGATCCATCCCAATTCTCTCAAACGCGGTCTCGATTAACGGCAGAGGGCTCAAAGGCGCTTTTGGAATGGCTGCTGGATTTACTAACTGGCATTCACGGCATGCCATACACCACCTACGAACATCGCTGCGAATCCCCGGCCAATAGAATCGGGCCATTATTCGGGCTAGTGTCTTATCCTGCCCTAAGTGTCCAGCCATGGGATTAAAGTGAGCCGCCTGGAATACCAATTCCCGGCGGCTCTTCGGAATTAAAAGCTGTGTGACTCGCTCTTTCGTCTGAGTGTCCTGCGTCACTCGGTATAATCTATCCTTCATAACTGCGAAGTAGGGGAAGGACAGGGTGGCGTTCAGCTGGAGCGTTTGACCATCGATTACTCTCACTTGGTCAACCACATGTCGCAGAGTCTCGTCTCGCGATTGTTCTAATGGGAAATCTGCGAGGGATTCCCCAATAGAGAGAGGAGGAGCCGGCGGCTCCTCACTCTGATGCGGAGATGACGTAGATGGCTCTGTGACAGCTGCTCCTGCCAAAGTGACACCAGGACCTCCCCCTGTCAAATGGCAGGACCCACTCTTTACTAGGCGTGTCATTAAACCCCGAAATCCCGGCCAATCAGTCCCCAAAATCAAAGAGTGGGTAAGGCGAGGATTAACCGCCGCCTTCACTATAAATTTTTCCCCTTTGAAAATAATGTGGACCGACACCAAAGGGTAGCGGTGAACATCCCTGTGCACACACAACACCTTCACCCCCTGTGCTCCCCCCAATGCCTCATTTTGCACCAGGGTTTGGTGAATTGAGGTCTGGTTACAACCAGAATCCACCAACGCCTGACATGTATCCCCTTGGATATTCACCAGTATGCGATACGCTCCGGCCCGATCGAGGGCGGCCTCTGGCACGTCGGGGATCCGAACCACCGCGCCCACTTCCATTGCCGTGCACTGTTGTTGAAGGTGGCCTGGCTCCCTGCAGCGCCAGTAAACCGGCCCGGGCTTTCCCTCTGCACCGGTGTTCTGGGGCTCACTCACCTGAGGGGGGGGAGAGACAGACACAGAAGGGAGAAACAGGAGGGCACCACAGGTGCGGCGGGCCGGCTGGGGTGGAGCCAGCCCCCGTCTCCGCGGTGGGGGAATGGGGCGAGGACGGGACACAGAAGGAGGGGGAGAGAGAGAGAGAGAAGAGAAGGGTCAACGTCATCTGCTGTCCTGCCGCCGGAACAGCCGCCAAATGATCCTCTGCCAGCTTGACTGCCTGATCCAGCGACGCCGGGCGGTGGCACTGGACCCACTCCGTGGTTCCTGCTGGTAAGCGGGTGATGAACTGTTCCAGCACCACCTGGTTGATGATCCCCTGGGCGTCGGGATCGTTGGCCCTCAACCACCGCCAGCAGGTGTCCCGGAGCTGCTGGCCGAACGCGAACGGCCGGCCGACTTCCTCCAATCGCAGAGCACGGAAGCGCTGGCGCTGTTGCTCAGGTGTGCGCCCCACGCACTGGAGGACTGCCCGGCGAAGGTACGCGTAGGCCAGCAGGTCGGTGGGGAGCTGTAGCGCGGCCAGCTGTGCCTCTCCCGTTAGGAGGAGGAGAAGGCGCGCTGCGCACTGCTCCATCGGCCACCCCGAGGCTTCTGCGACCTGTTCGAACAGCGTGATGAACACCTCGGGGTCGTCCTGCGGGCCCATCTTGGTGACAGTGAGGGGAGACGGGCCCACGGCCAGAGTGCTGGTGGACCCCGCCGATGCGAGGAGGTGCCGGAACGCCTCGCGGTCTTCCTGCTGGGCCAGCACCAGGGCTTTGAAGCTCCACTCTTGTTCCTTCCGGAGTGCGATGAGCGCCTGGTGCTGGCTTTGCTGAGCTGTGGTGAGGGCGTGGACCAGGTCGGTGAACGGGGAGGATTCCATGGGGCTGCTTGGTTGGTGCTCCACTTTTCCCGGGTTTCAGCACCACTGTAAACGTTCCCTGCGTGTGGGTGGAGCACAGAGGATGGCAGGACAGAGATCAGGGTGAACAGAAGGCTTTATTGCCGTATTTTTCAGTCTGACAATTACATAAACAATCAGAGAGACACACACACTGTAGTCTCCTCTGGGGCAGCTCCCTTCCGCTCTCACTCTCCCTCCTTAAATAGGGTGCGGTCACTGGGAAGACACACACAAACACAGGTTAATTGCCGTCAGGTGTAATGATTCTGCCCTCCTGTCACAGACCGGCACTTGACCACGCCCCCGCTGCCACATTGACTTTTTATAAATACCGAAGCTTGCGTAGAATGTGGCATACACATTCTTTTGTGCGTATGCATCGTTTATAAATGAGGCCCCAGGTCTTAAAAATTATCAACAGTATTAGTGCAAACAAAGCTTCTGGCCTAGATGGATTGCCTGCTAAATTTCTGAAAGATGGGGCAAAACAGGTCTGTAGTCCATTAACCTTCATTTTAAACATGTCAATCAACCAAGGTGTTGTACCTAGTGAGCTTAAGGTTGCTAGAGTCGTACCAATCCATAAAAAGAGTAGTACCCTTGATGTTGGGAATTATAGGCCAGTATCAATTCTGTCTATTATGTCAAAAGTATTAGAGAAAGTGGTCTGCCAACAGATAGGGAGTTATCTTGATGAACGTAAACTGATGTATGACTTACGCAAAGTCTTTGATGTATGGCTTTCGCAAAGGGTACCCAACGGAGTCTTGTCTGATCTATTTGACAGATCATATCAGGAACCAAATGGATAAGGGGATGCTTACTGGTATGGTGATGCTAGACTTACAGAAGGCATTCAATACTGTTGACCAAATTTTAATTAAAAAATTAGACGCACTTTGTTTGGATGAGATTTCTAGGAATTGGTTTAGATCTTATTTGTGTAATAGGAATCAATTAGTGGATAAATAGGACTTTTTCTGAACAAGCCAAAATTACTTGTGGGGTACCCCAGGGGTCAATTCTGGGGCCCCTTTTGTTTTTAATTTATGTGAATGACATGAAAGGCGCAGTTGACTGTGACTTGTTGCTATATGCTGATGATTCAGCTCTTCTAGTCTTGGATAAATGTGTCAACAAAATTGAATCTAAATTGGAAAATGAACTTGGCTCCATTTGTGACTGGCTAATAGATAAGCTGTCGATCCATTTAGGCAAAATGGAATCCATTCTGTTCGGTTCTAGAAAATGTTTGCAGCAAAATTCAGCACTTTGTATAACTTGCAATGGGGTCCAAATTCAAACTAAATCTTCTGTTAAATATCTAGTAGTCCGGGAGCCAAAGGCCCAAATTTGGCTGAACCTGGCTTCGTCGGTAAAAGTTTTTTTTTTTGCTGTTTGTTGTTGTCCAAGGTCTACTCATTAAGATAAGAGAGGGTGCCCGGTGATATCCCTTGGGCAATTCCGGATATTGGCCCTTTATTGTTGGATGTGCTGCAGTCATAGCCTAAATTTTGACATTCTTCACTTTATGTTCACCAAAGTCTATATATCATACTTATTTTTGTGTTTGTTAACATAATAGGATGAGTTTAAGGCCTGGGGGTGGGGTTCCAGCCATGGGTGGGGGTGTGGCCATGCAATTGGGGGCGGGGCTTATACCAAAAAGCCCTTTATTACTCTATTACTTTGGTTGTTAATGCGAGCCTTAAATTATTAGGCATACACTCCATTGTCATCCTTGTGTTTACTTCTGCAGGGGCATATGAGGGACACAATTAGCTAATTCAAGCCAACTTGTGTAGCTATCTTGCTAACTCTGTCAATCACACTGCCCCCAAAAGATCACAGCACGCATAAGCTAAGCAGAGAAACTATTTGACTGTAATCATGAAAGAGCAGTGACATGTACTCACTGCTCACCAGTGAACTAGACCCATAGTTTCACAACACTGGCTAGCACACCCAACTCTCACCTAGTAAATGCTAGTCACTGATTTTTTTAAGCTAATACATTAAGCTAATAGATTGCTTATTTTAACGATATTGACTGTTGAAATAGTAATGTCCCTGGTTCCCTAGTAAAATTCAGGGCATTGTCCCCGATTATCATCTCAAAAGTCTGTTAACCTTACCCTCACCCCCACTCCAAACCACACTGCTTGTGGACTGAGAGTCATGTGCACTAGCCAGTCCACTGACTAGCACGACTTTTAAAACGTTGGGCAGTAAGGTTTCCTTAAGCTAATACATTAAGCTAATAGATTGCTTATTTTTACGATATTGACTGTTGAAATAGTAATGTTCCTGGTTCCCTAGTAAAATTCAGGACATTGTCCCCGATTCACCCCCACTCCAAACCACACTGCTCTTCCACTGACTAGCACGACTTTTAAAACGTTGGGGAGTAAGGTTTACTTAACATTCTCCTCTGTACTAGCTGGCATCCAGTACATAAGCATATTTTTACAGACACTAAGCAATGACAAAGGGTTTAGAGGGTTTTTTTTTTCATCTGAACTCTTAGTTCTTTCCTTAAATAGTTTTTGTGTTTTGTGTGTGTGTTTGCATACTGTATGTAATTATTTTACATAATTATTGCTCATTAGTGTGTGTGCATGTGTATGTGTGTGCATGTGCATGCATGCATGCACGTACATGCTTTATGTACTGTAGTTCTTGTATCAAAATTGTTAATTTTGCAAATTTATGAAAGGGTCAATTACACGTTTGACTAATTTGAATGACAGTAAAGCGTGAATACTGTACAGCCAATTTGGTTAATTGAAAATCAGTATCTTTTGCTATTCTTGTGTGTGTGTGTGTGCATGCTGTATATGCCATTTTGCATGCTTGATATATTGCATACTGTAGTTTTACATAGTGGATCACTGGTGTGAGTGTATATGCATGCTGTATATAGTTCTATTGCATGCTGTATATAGTTCTTTTACATAGTGGATCATTGGTGTGAATGTATATGCATGCTGTATATATTTCTATTTCATGCTGTATATACAGTAGTTCTTTTACATAGTGGATCACTGGTGTGAGTGTATGCATGCTGTATATAGTTCTATTGCATGCTGTAGTTCTTTTACATAGTGGATCACTGGTGTGAGTGTATACATGCTGTATATAGTTCGTTTACATAGTGGATCATTGGTGTGAGTGTATGCATGCTGTATATAGTTCTTTTACATAGTTATTGGTCATTAGTGTGTGTGTGTGTGTGTGTGTGTGTGTGTGCATGCTGTATATAGTTCTTTTGCATGCTGTATAGTTCTTACATAGATATTGATCATTATTTTGTATTAACTGTAGAGTTTATGTAATACTTGTATAAAAATCGCTAATTTGGAAAAGTTATGAAAGGGCTAATTAATCCACATTTGATGTATTTGAATGACAAATATAGAGAAAAATGTGAATACCTATCAGATACAGCCAACTTGGTGCATTTAATATCAGTATTTACACTGATATTTTTTTTTGTATTTTCTTCCATTATTTGGGCATATAGGGCATTAACGGGTTAATATATTAAATTGCCCAAGGGATATCACCGGGCACCCTCTTAAATCTTGAAGAGCTACCTCAAATCTATAAGATAAAGCAAAAAAAAAAAACTTTAACCAAAAATTCCGGGTCCGACCCCATGGCTCCCAGACTATAGGGGCTGAAATTGACCAGTGTCTTACTGGTCATCTAATGGTTGCAAATTTGATCAAAAAAGGTACATCTAGACTAAAATTTTTGTTCAGGCAAAGCAAATTTCTCACTGGGTCTATGAAAAAACTCTTGGCTTTGGCTTTGATTCAGTGTCACTTCGATTACTCTTGTTGTTGGTGGTATAAAAGTCTCACTTCTAGAAACAAATCAAAAATTCAAATTTTGCAAAACAAAATTATAAGATTTGTTCTTGGTCCTTCTCCTCGTTCTCTTATTGGTGCTTCAGAATTTAGACAGATAAATTGGCTTCCAGTTGAAAAAAGGGTAGATCAAATTATACTCTCACACGCTCACAAAATTGTTTTGGGCAATGCTGCTAGCTATATGTACAAGGGCTTTATTCAGGTAAACCAGCATCATCATTACCAGACAAGGAGAAGTGCATCAAATTTTGTTATAAACAGAGTAAATTCAAATGGTAAAGTTTCTTTTGGTCATGTTGCAAAAACCCTTTGGAATGCACTTCCTACCTCCTTGACCAAAATTATCGATTCAAAATTGTTCAAATTTAAGGTCAAGGAGTACTTTCTACAGGAAACTGAAAATAGCGAAAATAGTGTCTTCATTTTTTATTAATCTTTTCATTTTTCCAGGTCTTCTTGCCCAAATTTCTCTTCCCCTTGGCATTTGGTACCTTTCATTTTCTACCCTTTATTTTCATTTTATCCTTGTTTACAAGAGTTTATCTACACTCACTTTGTATTTAATTTTATTTGTGATATTTGTCAGTTTATATGTGATCTCTTTTAGTCCGCTGTATTTAATTTATACTTAACAATGCTACACATATTATATTCTAATCTGTGTTGCGCAATCTTATGCTAACTTGCTTATCTGATTTTTATGCACATTTGTTTTTTGTTTTTACTTTTTAGTTGTAATTATGTTCAGTTTATATGCTTATGTTCTTAAAATGTTTTATTTCTGACTTTCCTGTTTGTTCATATTTTTTCTACTGTGTGACACACCTTAAATTTATTTTTAATTTTTAAATATTATTTATTGAGTTGTCATCTTATAATTTTTGCAACTTTTATATATTCATTATACTCAGTTTAATCAATTATTATATTTTGATGATTCTGTGATTTTAAATATTATTTTAATTCTGTCGTCAACAAATCACATCTAGTGACTATAACAATATATAGGACTGCAATGGAAATAATGCCGCTTTTCAGGGAGGTGGGGAAAGGAGTTAAGGTGAGTGGTAGCAGGAGAGATGAGGTGGTGATTACTAGATTATGGATAGGCCACTCATTACTGAACAGCACTCAGTTCAGATTTGAAAGAGTGGCATCAGGGCAGTGTGAAGGCTGTACCTTGGAGGAGGAAACAGTCCAACATGTTTTGTTTGAATGCCTAGCATATGAGCAGGAAAGGAAACATTGGAAAGATGAGCTTCTTAGAGAGGGTAGAGCTGACTTTAATCAGGCCGCAGTACTGGGAAGGGAGGCCAATATAAGGGCAATTCTGAGATATTTAACAACAACAGGGCTATATGCCCGCATTTAAGTAGTAGAGGGTAGCAGAGTCTCCCAGGAACCAGTAGGTGGAGGTATGCGCAAACTAAGCGTAACCTGCCAGTAAACCCAAAAGAAGAAGAAGAAGAATGCCGCTTTTCCACTACAAACGCGGCTGAGTCGGGCTGAGCCGTGCCGTGCAGAGTCGGGCTGAGCGGGGCTGTTGGAGTTGCATTTCGACTACAACCGCGCTGAACCGTGCTGGCTGGAAGTGGGTGGACACATTGGGTGGAATTAGCGAAAGTGGGTGGATGTCAGGTGATGTCGTTAAGCAGCACAAACAGTGACATCAGTGATCTTTTAAGCGGTAGTCTCATGACCCGAATAGTAAACAATAAACATGGAGGACATGGAATCGTTAGTGTTGCTGGTCTTGGTGCTGTGGCTTGTTGTCACCGACAACGCCAACAGATACTGGCAAGAGCGTATAGATGAGGCGAGGCGCATAAGGCTTCAGAAATTCTCGTAATTCGTAATTCTTCTCCTTCCGGGTTTGCGGTGTTTACAGATCCCAGCGTGCTCGCGGGGCATGTGTGGGCATGTGAGGACACTCCTCCTCACCAATCAGTGCACAGGGGAGTGTCTCCTCACGCCCCTAGCCTCACTCGGCTCGCTTTGGCTCACTTCAGCCCTACTCCAAAACGGTGCGAGTTTTAGGGGCTAAGCAGGGCTGAAGCGAGCTGAGTCGTGCTGGTTTTTGGTAGTCGAAACGCGAGCCGTGTCGGGCTGAAGTGAGCTGAAGCGAGCTGAAGTGAGTTGAAAAAGGGTAGTGGAAAAGGGCCATAAGAGACTGTTTTCTCTTTATTGTGTTTTTATCCTGCAACTATATTTTAAAATATCAATGACATTCTATTAATTTTCATTTGTATTTTTGTTTTTATGCATTATGCACTTGTAAATTTGTAGTTTGTCTATCTCTTTGTTGCAAATAAAATCAATCAATCAATCAATCAATCAATCAATCAAAACATGAGAGTTTACAAATCATATACAACCTACTGAAGAGTTCCAGCCATTCACTTCCAGCACACCATTATTATGCCACAAATTCCCCTTGTCATGTCTGATGCTCTGTTGTTTTGGTTACATTAACATAGGCCCTTGTTTGGATTTGAGTCTTGTCCTCCTCCCTGTCCTGTCATTGGTGTTTCCCTAGTTCTGACTTCATCCCTTGAATAGTTTATGTATTTTATACTCTCATGTGTCTTTGTCTATTTACAAAGTGTTATTATGCATATCTCAGTCCTATTTCCCTGTGTTTCCTGTTTTGACCTGCATATGTATTCTTGCTTACTATCCCATGTTGATGTTGTCTACCTGTCTTTTGAGCCCAGCCATGGACATTGACTGATTGTTGAATTAAACTGAATAAACAAGACACTTATTTTAGGTACTTGGATCCTGCTGCCAGTACCCACATGTGACACTGTGTAATTAACGTGAATACAGTAATGTGTTACTACTGACTAGTAATAAAATTGTTTGAGCCCCCTACAGTATAGTGGTAAACTGTCCATCAATCAGTATCAAAGCATAATGCACTATACATGTTGGGAATTTTCCCTCTAATCAATTATTTGTTATTTATCAATTTGTCATTATTTATATGTGAATTCTGCAATGTTCTACTCTGACTCTGCCAAGCAAACTTCATCATGCAAATGAACTTCAGTGTTCCTTGCTTTTTTCATGCCCTGTCAAAGTTGGCCAAATCTCCAAAACCCAGTTTTGACTAAATAATACCTCACTGGGATGGTCTCATTAAGAGACAAGGCCAACAGTACATTCTCTTGGCCAAAGCACTCCCAGTTAACCAGTTTACTTTGTCATACCAAGAAAGCTGAAACGAGCAATTGTGTCTGCCTGACTTTTGAATTAATTTGATCTTGAGCATTGATCTGCCCTGTTGTTTAATTTTGAGCCTCTTCTCATAAGGAAAAGCATTAAATATCTTCTCTAAAATCAGGTCAACAACATTAGAATGTTTGCCATTTTATACAGCTAACAGCTAGCTAGCTAGCTGGCTGGCTAGATTTCCCCTCTATTGCATGGCTTAAAATAAACAAACAGTGTGAGTATGCAGGCACTTACGGATGTATGTGCGGCAGAAGACAGCTTTAGAATAGCAAGCCAAAACAAGAGACAGGAATCATAGTCAAAGAACAAGCTAGGGTCAGGCAATTGGCGAATAGAGTAATGTGGGCAAAACAGAAATCAAGGAAACAAGAAAACACTAGCAAAGGTCAAACAGGCAGAAAAGCAGTCAGAGAATAACAAGGCTTTGTATGTATGGAAAAACCAGAACAATGCTTTGCAATGTGTGCTTGTGTAACTGGGGTTTAAATACTGAGACAGGTGATGAGGAAATGAATGTCAGCTGAGAGTAAGAAGGCAGGAGACAGAGGGTGCTGTGTGTGCTGGGAGTTGTAGCCCAAGCTGTCCATTTTTGTAGTCTGCTCATTTCCAGCGGGTTTACTGACAGAGCCCCCCCCCGAGGAGCTACCTCCGGGAGCTATACTTTTTCAGGGGCATCCTCGACCTCTGGGTGTTGGCTTGTTGAGGTGTTGGGCGTGGAAGTCTTGCTTGAGCAGAGGGTCGAGGATGTCCTTGGACTTGACCCAACTTTGTTCTTCTGGCCCATACCCTTCCCGATCTACCAGGTACTCGATCTGGCCGCCTCTTCGCCTGGAGTCAAGGATTTTGTTGACCTGGTAGATGGGTTCCCCATTGAGATTCAGAGAAGAGTGATCTTGAGTGGATGTGTTGTCAGAGAGCAGACCTGGGACGACGGTTTGAAATTGGAGACATGGAAAGTGGGAGAGACTCTGCTGTGCGTTGGAAGTTCTAAACAATGAGACATCGAGGTGCCATAACACCTTGAAGAGTCTGATCTAGCTTGGTTGTAGTTTCTTACAGGCGTGTGTCTCTCGTAGGGTCTTAGTCACCACCCGTACTCTATCACCAAGTAGATAGGTGGGAGTCTCTCCTCTGTGTCGATCGGCATACATCTTGTACTTGGCACAGATGACCTCTAGCCGCTGATGGACCTCTTCCCAAATGGTTTGACTGTGCTAGAACCACTCATCTACTGCCTGTACCTGATTGGGTGCATCGTCTCAGGGGAACAAAGGTGGTTGGTAGCCAAGTATGCACTGGAAAGGTGTTAGCTGAGTCACAGAATGCTTTAGGGAGTTCTGTGCATACTCGGCCCATGGCAGGAAATGTGCCCAGTCCCCCTGGTTGCGCATGCAGTAGATTCACAGGAAGCAGCAGAATTCCTGGTTGGCCCGTTCTACCTGCCCACTGGATTGGGGTGGTAGCTGGATGTGAGGCTAATGGACACCCCCAGCCTCTCCATGAAGCAGGACCAGAACTTGGAGATGAATTGTGGGCCTCAGTCACTGAAAATGTCTTCAGGGATTCTGTAGTATCAGAATACTTGTTGGAAAAGAAACTCAGCCATTTGGGCAGCCGTAGGAATACCCGGAAGAGGGATGAGCCTCAATGCTTTTGAGAACCAGTCGATGGTGACCTTGATTGTGGTATTGTTTTGTGATGAAGGAAGGTCTGTGATGAAGTCGATCGCCAAGTGTGACCAGGGTCGCTGAGGGACAGGTAGAGGCATGAGTTTTCCGGCTGGAGGAGCTCGAGGAACCTTGGCCTGGGCACAGTTGGAACAGGAAGAGATGAACCAGTTGATTTCAGTCAGCATGTTGTCCCACCAGTACCTATTCTTCAGCATCTGGTAGGTATGTTGACTGTTGGGGTGACCGGCGGCAGGAGAGAAGTACGCCCAGATGATGAGTTTGCTGTGTAGATGTGCTGGCACAAAGAGAAGACCAGATGGGATGTGATTAGGTACAGATTGTGGTCGAGACTTACGGATTTCACTGTCCAGATCCCACGTGATGGATTGTATGTAGTACTGTTGATGATGGGTTGAGGTTCTGTGTCTGTGTCTTTGGGAGATGGTTCTACAGCCATCTTAAGATACTCTAGGTTCTTATGGTCAGTTAGGATGATGAACAGATGAATTGCTCCCTCCAACCAGTGTCGCCATTCCTCCAAAGCTAGTTTGATGGCCAGCAGCTCGTGATTGCCCATGTCATAATTCCTCTTGGCAGGGGTTAGCTTCTTGGAGAAGAAAGCCACTGGGTGTAGTTTTGGCTTTTCCCCAAACCACTGGGACAAGATGGCTCCTACTCCTGTGTCGGAGGTATCTACCCCCACAACAAATAGTTTCGTGGGGTCTGGATGCTGGAGAATTGGAACTGACCTGAAGGCAGTTTTCAGCTTGTTGAAGGCTTCTTCTGCCTGAGGATTCCATCGGAGGCACTTGGGACCCTTTTTCGGGAGAGTGGTCAATGGAGTGGCCAAGGTGCTGAAGTTCCTGATGAAACGGTGGTAGAAGTTGGTAAAACCTAGAAATCTCTGGAGGTCCTTGACTGACTTGGGTTGGGGTCACGAGGTAATGGCTAAAACTTTGGTTGAGTCCATGCTGACCCCTTCTGAGCTAATGATGTAGCCCAGGAAGGAGATCTTGTTTTCATGGAATCTGCATTTTTCAGCTTTGATGTAGAGGTGGTTCTCCAGCAACCATTTGAGGACAGTTCTGACATGGCCCTGATGACTGGGGAAATCTGAGGAATAGATCAAGATCTCATCTATGTTGGCAATGACGTATTTTCCCAGCATGTCCCACAGCACGTCATTGATGAAACTTTGGAACATGCTGGGAGCTGAAGATAGGCCATATGGCATGACCCGGTATTCAGAGTGACCAGTGGTTGTGCTGAAGGTGGTCTTCCACTCATCACCTCATTTAATCTGAATCAGGTTGTAGGCACTTCAAAGAACCAGCTTAGAAAACACCTTGGCCAATCTGAGTTGCTCCAGAGCTGCCGGAACCAGAGGGAGAGGATACAGATATTTAACAGTGACCTTCATTAAGCCCTCTATAGTCTATGCAGGGCTGAAGTCCACCTCCTCGTTTCTCCAGGAAGAAGCAGCCAGCCGAGGTAGGAGATTTTGATGGCCATATGTAACCTTGTTTGAGAGCCTCCTGGATGTACTCTTCCATGGCAGCATGTTCCTTCTGGGAAAGGGGATAGATGTGACCTCGTGGTGGCGCCATGCCTGGCAACAGCTCAATGGTGCAGTCACAGGGCCTATGCGATGGTAGTCCACAGGCCTTCCCCTTGCTGAAGACCTCGGAAAGATCCTGGTAGCATTCTGGAACATTGTCCATGGAGTTGGGGAGTGAGCCCTCAATGGAGGTGGAGGAAACAATGAGTTGGGGATGAGAGAGGCAGCTCTGAAAGCACATAGATGACCACTGGAGTATCTCCTTGTTCTGCCATGAGATGAGGGGGATCATGCAGTTGTAACCAGGGGTAGTCGAGGATGATATCTTGTTGGTCAGTGGTCATGATGTACAAAGAGATTAGTTCATGATATAGGGCCCCCACTTGCATCTGCAGTGGCTGTGTCCATGATGCGACTAGACCGCCGCCTATGGGTCTGCCATTGATAGTCCGGATGCTAAGTGCACTTTGCAGAGAGATGACTGGCAGGTTGTGCTTTTGCACAAAGCCTTCGTTGATGAAGTTCCCCTCTTCCACTGTGGGCGGCACGGTGGTGTAGTGGTTAGCACGGTCGCCTCACAGCAAGAAGGTTCCTGGTTCGAATCCAGCGGCTGGCGAGGGCCTTTCTGTGTGGAGTTTGCATGTTCTCCCCATGTCTGCGTGGGTTTCCTCCGGGTGCTCCGGTTTCCCCCACAATCCAAAGACATGCAGTTAGGTTGACGTGGGGTGGCCTTGGGCTGAGGTGCCCTTGAGCAAGGTACCGAACCCCTGACTGCTCCCCAGGCACTCTGGGCTGTCCACTGCTCTGGGTGTGTGCGTGCGTGTGTTCACTGCTTCAGATGGGTTAAATGCAGAGGATGAATTTCACTGTGCTTGAAGTGTGCATGTGACGAATAAAGATTTCTTCTCTGTGCCTGAATCTATGAAGGCAGATAGGACATGAGTGGAGGACGTGACCTTCAGTAACACTGGGATTTTGAAGGATTTAGAGTTAAGTTTTCTCACCAGACTTTGGGCTGGAACAGGTCTCTCGGTTGAGGTTTCTGCCCAGTTCGACCTGTCCCAGTGTTGGATGTCATGACCGATGCTCCCACAGTAGAAGCACAAACCCTCCTTGCACCTTCTGGCATGTTCAGCGCGGGACAACCATGTGCATGACAGCTCCATGGGTGCGTGGTCCTTGGAAGGCGACATTAGCTTTTTCTCCATGAGGAGCGAAGGCTGGTGCTTCAACAGCTGGTCTAGACATATGGCCAGTTCGATTAGGGCATCCAGTGAGAGGGTCTCATCCCTGCATGCCAGCTCGCTGAGTATTTCAGGGCGCAGTCCCTGGCGAAAGACCGCTTTGAGTGCTGGGTCGTTCCATCCACTGGAGGCTGCAAGAGTCCTGAAATCCAGGGCATACTTGACGGTGCTTCTGGTGCCCTGCGAGCTGGTGAGAAAGCTTTCCCCAACTTTGATTCCCTCGGGCTCGTGATCAAATACCTTCTTGAATAGGGAGAGGAACTGTTCATATGACCCTGTTGGCTTTCCACCTTTGTTCCAGATAGCTGTAGCCCAGCAGAGTGCTTTGTCAGTGAGGAGAGACAGAAATTTAGCGATTGTGTGTTCTTCTGGAATATCTGGCATGGTGGTGAAATACAATGAGCATTGTAACAAGAAGCCCTTACATGCAGTGCAGTCACCAGTGAAGTTTTCTGGTGTGGGGAGTTGCAATGCCGCACGAGGAGGAGATTCAGTGCACGCTAGGAGGGCCTGCGACATAACAGTTGTTAGCGGTGTCATCCTGGTGCTCAGATCGGCTAGCATCTGTGGATGTTCTCCTAGCAGTCATCCCTGTGCGTTGAGAGCTGTCTGTTTGTGATCCTCCACTACATCCATGCTGGTGTACGCAGTACGCAGCACTTTATGTAGTACGCAGGCACTTATGGATGTATGTGCAGTGGAAGACAGCTTTAGAATAGCAAACCAAGCCAAAACGAGAGACAGGAATCATAGTCAAAGAACAAGCTAGGGTCGGGCAATCGGTGAACAGAGTAATGACAAAACAGAAATCAAGGAAATGAGAAAACAGTAGCAAAGGTCAAACAGACAGAAAGGCAGTCAGAGAATAACAAGGCTTGGTATGTATGGAAAAACCAGAACAATACTTTGCAATGTGTGCTTGTGTGACTGGGGTTTAAATACTGAGACAGGTGATGAGGAAGTGAATGTCAGCTGAGAGTCAGAAGGCGGGAGATAGAGGGCGCTGTGTGTGCTGGGAGTTGTAGTCCAAGCTGTCCATGTTTGTAGTCTGCTCATTTCCAGTGGGTTTACTGACAAACAACATTTACTGAACCAAAATGAAAGCAAGTAACAAACTCACAAATTCTATCTTTACAATTTTATTGACAGAATATACAAATGGAAATAGGAACTATATATTTTGTTTGGAAAAGAATGAGAATGAACAGCAGATAGTCTCACGACTTCATTTGCCAACACACTGCATGGATTGAGCTTGAAACCCTCTGATGCAGCCAGTGGCGTAGCCAGGATTTTTTACATGGGGTGGCCAAAGAGGGGCCAAAGATATACAGGGGATGGCCATGCTGTGACTAAACAAGGGGGGGGGGTCCAGGGGTCCTCCCCCGGGAAATTTTGAATTAGCTAGATTTGATTTCCTGTATACTGATGTATCTGGTGGCATATCTGGTGCCTAACTCATGAACAAAACCCATGTGAGCCAAGAGGTCAGAAATTAATGTATTAATTTATTTATGTAACAAAGCATCTGCAAAACAAAGAAACCATCCAACTTGTTTACTCTAGTTAAGCATCAGGATTTTAATGATCACTACTAAAATGCAAAAGTAAAAACTAAAAGATCACTTGCCCCAGGCACCTGGGAAGTAGTAAGGATATTAGTCAGACTTGAATAAAGAGTGCTTTGCTCAGGAAAAGGAAAATACTTGTATAGAGGATGTGCAGTCACGTGACCCGTCCGTGTTCACTCCGCCATATTGGACGGCTTCAGGATTGTTTACCTTGCGCGAGCGTAATGGATCCAGGGAGTAATCCCCAAGAAAATTCGGAAAATACCCCATCTACATTGCGCGATAACTTGTCTAAGTTTGTTCAGCATCTTGAAGGTGATGTGAGGCAGCGTTACGTGGAAAAGTGTTCCAGGTTGGGGATTGCAGATCCGTACAACTTGCCGCAATCCTTGTTCAGGGAAATTCGGAGCTGTGGTGCCGGCGATTTGCCCGATCTGGCCTACCACGACATTTACAATTTTCTTGTTAATCGTGAATCGTGTTACACTGGCAAAGCCCTCAAAGCTTACAAGAGCCTGGAAGCTTATAAATATTTTGTTGCGGGATGGGTATCCCAACTATACCTCTGGAAGGTTCCGAAGAAGAATGTCTACTTGATAACCTCACAGGTAAGTGGCATTAAGATGTTTATCATAAAGAAACTATGCAGGACGTTTTATCTTAAGAATGTTCAAAATCTAAACTCAGTTCCAGATAATGACAGGGTTGTAAATATGTATGTTTTTGTCTGAAAAAAAAATCACAAATCACCGACTATGCAGTTATCATTCAATCCGAAAATCAACTTAACAGATGTACTAGGAGTATTGAATTAGAAGATTACACCTACCTGATATGAAGTGTTCACTACAAATGCGGCTGGTAGAATTGGGGTACCAGTTTTCTCTTCGCACAGCGGACACCCATTTTGCGCGTCTCTCCTCATCTGCGGGGAATCTATAAAATGACAGGCCCTCCTTTTGGCCCTGTCTATTGGTACAACCAAATGCTGAACAAGATATAACCATTCTGGAAAGATCTACTCCCACACACTTGATAATTAGAACGGGTTCGTCTAAGTTCTATGCGCGGCCATGCCGTCCAAGATGGCAGATAAACAAATATCACGTGACCTCGTGATGTCACGTGCACGCTCTCTATACTTCACTCATACATACAACATATGTAAACACAACATGTTGTGATATTACTGTACAAACTAAATGTGTTGAGTTACAAAATGTATGTGTGTGTGTGCATGTGAGAGAAAGTGTTACACTGATGTAACACATAACATAGATGAGGTGTAGTGCATGAGTGGTGTGTGTGAGAGAGAGAGAGAGAGAGAGGGGGAAAGTATGTGCACTGCATGTAGGTATAGATGAGCTGTAGTACTGTATACGAATTGTGTGTGTGTGTGTGAAGATATGTTACATGTAAATACAAAAATGAAGTGCATAAGTTGTGTGTGAGAGAGTGAGAGTGTATGTTCAGAGTGCATGAGTGTTGTATGTGTTATATGTGAATATAGAAATGTAGTGCATGGGTGGTGTGTGTGAGAGAGAGAGAGGGGGAAAATATGTGCACTGCATGTAGGTATAGATGAGCTGTAGTATACGAATTGTGTGTGTGTGTGTGTGTGTGTGAGAAGCTATGTTACATGTAAATACAAAAATGAAGTGCATAAGTTGTGTGTGTGAGAGAGAGAATGTATGTTCAGAGTGCATGAGTGTTGTATGTGTTATATGTGAATATAGAACATATAATATAGAGAACAAGAATATAGAATATAGGTGACTCCGATACAATTGCTTATCATTTAGGCCTGGCGTCCACACGGCACCGGCGTTTTGGGTGCCCAAAATGCAATCTTTTTGAGAACGGGTTCCAGAGTGGAAAGATCTGGCAATGTTGCCGTTGTGAAGTCGTCTGGATGAGTAGAACGGATTTGTTTACGATGACGTCACAACCACATGACTGTGAGTGCTTCACGCCAGGTAGAAGTGTAACGAATATCACCAGGATATCACCAGGAAAAAGCCTTACAGAGCACTAGTGAGAGTGAAACACGAGCTTGGATATTATTATTATTATTATTATTATTATGTTCAGTGTGAGTTCACAGTAGTAATGCAAGAAGCAGAATAGTGACAGTAATAGTGAAGCAAAAACATGCAATTGTACAAACACTGCAGCTCTACAGCAAAATATTCATTTATGAAATGGTCTGATTCTTAACACCAGTAGTGCCAATGATCTTCTTATTGCGATGCGATGCGAGTTGTCAACAAATCCTATAACTTGGTTCATGAAACGCGCTTACAAAATATTTTCACTGTGAATATTTATTGTGTAATGGTGCAAAGTGAGAGAGAGAGAGAGACTCTGCCCTTAGGGCAGAGTCAATCCCACCAGCAAAAATAGGGAAAAAAAGGAGCGATCTCACCTCTTCAGATGTGGGTTTAAGTCCGACAATACATTCCTCAAAAAGTGCATAGAGGAGCAAATTAATCCATCAATGTGTAGCATTCAATTTATTCCGGACCATTAAAGACGCCGCCTTCCGCGTAGAATCATACGTCATTCTCGCCACCATATTGGATAGGTCAAAGCGGAGAATAAAGATTAGCTGTGTTTAACTGTACCAACAGGTTTGCCGTCCAAACGAGATCACATGGGATTACCTTTCACAGGTGAGAAACAACAAATTAATCCATCAACGTGTAGTATTCAATTTATTCCGGACCATTAAAGACGCCACCTTCCACGTAGAATCATACGTCATCCTCGCCGCCATATTGGATAGGTCAAAGCGGAGAATAAAGATTAGTTGCGTTTAACTGTACCAACAGGTTTGCCATCCAAACGAGATCACATGGGATTACCTTTCACAGGTGAGACTGGAAAAATACTTTTCATTGTATTTGGTCATTATAATGTAATTTTACGAACAGATTTTCCTGACTTTGCGGCTAATATGAAGTCACGTGCATAATAGTTTATGCGCATGCGTCCTTACTTCTTCTATTGTTCTGGTGTCTCCGAAGGAACCGTCTTACAGCGCCCCTAGAGGTGTGGCATGTGTATTGCATCGTTTTCAGCAAGCGTTGCGTTGCCATATGGACCTGATGTTTTACTGATCGTTGCCCATTTGGACGCGATATATTTTTAAATAACATCTCGTTGCCATTGTCGTGTGGATGTAGCCTTAGTTGCTTAGAGAGCTCAGAGGAGTTCTGCCATTGCAGTGAATTGTGGCTTTACATCAATCTAAATGTAAATTTAGATTCAGATCCCTAATGGGCAATCCAGAGGTGACAGTGGCAAGAAAAACCTCCCTGAATTGATGAGGAATCACAAAGTAGACTCAACAGGGAACCTCTTCTGGGTGACACCAGATTGTGGGCTTTTACAGAAAATCCAGTACCACCACAGAGAGAGCCCGGGCCGGTTTGCTGGCGATGCGGGGAGCTGGGGCACCTCCAGCATCAGTGCTCAGCAATGGAGGTGGGCACAGTGGTCCGGATCCCCGATGTGCCAGGAACTGCCCTCGATCGGGCCGGAGCGTATCGCATACCAGCAAGTGTCCAAGGGGACATGTATCAGGCTTTCGTGGACTCCGGCTGTAATCAGACCTCAATCCACCAAAGCCTGGTGCAAGACGATGCATTGGGGGGAGCACAATTGGTGAACATGTGTGTGCACAGGGATGTTCACAACTACCCTTTAGTGTCGGTCCACATTCTATTTCGAGGGGAAAAAATTAGTGTAAAGGGGGTGGTTAATCCTCGCCTTACCCACTCGATAATTTTGGGGACTGATTGGCTGGGATTTCGGGAGTTAATGACTCATTTAGTGAAGAGTGGGTCCTGCCGTAGTTCAGCAGGGGGAGGTCCCGGTGTGGCATTCACGGGAGCAGCTGTCACAGAGCTGTCTACGTCATCTCCACATCAGAGTGAGGAGCAGCAGGCTCCTCCTCCCTCTCTCAGGGAATCCCTTGTGGATTTCCCGTTAGAGCAGTTGCAAGACAAGACTCTGCGGCATGCATTTGACCAAGTGAGAGTAATCGATGGTCAAATGCTCCAGCCAAACACCACCCTGTCCTTCCCCTATTTTTCCATTATGAAGGATAGGTTATACCGAGTGATGCAGGACACTCAGACTAAGAAGCCGATCACATGAATTTTGATCCCAAAGAGCCACCGGGAATTGGTATTCCAGGTGGCTCACTTTAATCCCATGGCTGGACACTTGGGGCAGGATAAGACACTAGCCTGAATAATGGCCCAGTTCTATTGGCCAGGGATTC
The DNA here is from genome assembly GCF_027579695.1 of Neoarius graeffei. NCBI lineage: Eukaryota > Metazoa > Chordata > Actinopteri > Siluriformes > Ariidae > Neoarius > Neoarius graeffei. Next base: position 55,386,788 of record NC_083576.1, read on the forward strand.
GCGGTGATGTCCGTAGGTGGTGTACGGCATGCCACGAATGCCAGTTAGTAAATCCAGCGGCCATTCCAAAAGTGCCTTTGCGCCCTCTACCATTAATCGAGACCCCGTTCGAAAGAATTGGGATGGATCTCATCGAGCCATTAGATCGGTCAACACGAGGGTATCACTTTATTTTAGTTCTGGTGGACTATGCAACACGATACCCGGAAGCAGTGCCTCTTCGCAATATCTCAGCATGTAGTATTGCGGAAGCACTCTTCCACGTCATCTCCCGAGTCAGAATCCCCAAAGAGATTCTGACTGATCAAGGCACTTCGTTTATGTCATGCACACTGCACGAACTGTATGGGTTACTGGGAATTAAGCCAATCTGCACTAGCGTTTATCACCCACAAATGGACAGTTTAGTCAAATGGTTCAATCGCACCCTCAAGAATAAAATTAAAAAGTTTCTACATGAGGACGCATACAATTGGGATAAATGGCTCAAACCCCTGTTATTCGCAGTGCGAGAGGTCCCACAAGCCTCCACGGGGTTCTCCCCTTTCAAATTATGGGTGTAAGCCATGTGTCATCCTAGATGTACTACGGGAAAATTGGGAGGAGGGACCTTCACCAAGCAAAAGTGAAATTTAATACGTTATCGACCTGTGCACAAAACTCCACACACTCACACACCTAACCCAGGAGAATTTGCAGCAGGCCCAAGAACGGTAAATCCACCTGTACGACAGGTACGCACCTTAGGGAGTTCGCACCGGGAGATAAAGTACTCGTACTGTTGCCCACGTCGAGCTCCAAATTGATCGCCAAGTGGCAAGGACCCTTTGAGGTCACACAGCAAGTCGGGGACATTGACTATGAGGTGAGGTGAACGGACAGGGGTGGGGCGCTACAGATTTACCACCTCAATCTGCTCAAACTCTGGAACGAGGAGGTCACCCAGTTGCAGACCGAATTTTCGGACGTGTTCTCACCCCTGCCCGGCCGCACCCGCCTCATAGAACACCACATTGAGATGCCCCTGGGGGTGGTAGTGCACAGCCGCCCTTACAGGCTGCCCGAACACAAGAAAAAGGGGGTTCGGGAAGAACTCGAGGCCATGCTCGAAATGGGCATCCCACAGTGACTGGAGCAGCCCGGTGATCTTGGTCCCCAAGGCCGACGGGTCGGTCTGGTTCTGTGTGGACTATAGAAAAGTCAGTGCGGTGTCTAAATTCGATGCATACCCAATGCCTCGTATTGACGAGTTGCTGGATCGACTAGGCATGGGTAACTTTTATTCGACACTGGATTTGACAAAGGGTTATTGGCAGATCCCCTTGACTCCACTATCCCAAGAAAAAATGGCCTTTTCCACACCATTTGGCTTACACCAATTTGTCACACTTCCTTTTGGGCTGTTTGGGGTGCCCGCTACATTCCAGCGGCTTATGGACAGGGTCCTCCGCCCCCATGCCATCTATGTGGCCGCATACTTAGACGACATCATCATCTATAGTAATGACTGGTGGCAGCATCTGCAACACCCGAGGGCCATCCTTAGGTTGCTGAGGTGAGCGGGTCTCACTGCTAACCCGAAGAAATGTGCGATTGGGCGGGTGGAAGTACAGTATCTGGGCTTCCACTTGTGCAATGGGCAGGTGCATCCCCAAATTAATAAAAGACAGCAGCAATTGTGGCCTGCCTGAGGCCCAAGACCAAAAAGGGGGTGAGACAGTTCCTGGGGCTGGCTGGCTACTATCGTAGGTTTATACCTAAATATTCGGACATCACCAGCCTGCTGACTGATCTCACTAAAAAGGGGGCACCAGATCCAGTCCAGTGGACGGAGCAATGCCAGTGGGCTTTCTCTGAGGTGAAGGCTGCACTGTGCGGGGGGCCACTGTTACACTCCCCTTACTTTTCTCTCCCTTTTATGTTGCAGACGGACGCATCAGACAGAGGGCTGGGGGCTGTTCTGTCCCAGGAGGTGGAGGATCACCCCGTGCTGTACATCAGCAGAAAGCTGTCAGTGCATGAGGGGTGCTACAGCACCATAGAGAAAGAGTGCCTAGCCATCAAGTGGGTGGTCCTTGCCCTCCGCTACTACCTGCTGGGATGCCCCTTCACCCTCTGTTCAGACCATGCGCCCCTCCAGTGGCTCCACCGCATGAAGGATGCCAACACGCGGATCACCCGTTGGTATCTGGCACTCCAGCCCTTTAACTTCAAGGTGATCCACAGGCCAGGGGTGCAGATGGGCGTGGCTGACTTCCTCTCCCATCAAGGGTGGTGGGGGTATGTGGCAGCGGGGGCGTGGTCAAGCATCAGTCTGTGACCGGAGGGCGGAATCACTGCACCTGATGGGAATTAACCTGTGTTTGTGTGTCTTCCCCAGTGACCGCGCCCTATATAAAGAGAGAGAGAGCAGAGGAAGGGAGCTCTCTCCCCAACCAGACAACTGATGTGTGTGTGCGCACATATCTGTGTGACTGGGAGATTGTAAAGCTGAAAAGCTGCAAATAAAGAGGTTTTTTTGGAACTCAGTTCTGGCCTGCCGTACTTCTGTGCTCCACCCACCCACTCAAAGTCCTACATATACTATAATGTCAAACAGCACTAAGTGTATTCAATCATTATGAGTGTCATAGTCTTTATTATTACAGCAGCAGTCCTTAGGTGCAAGTCTACAGATTATCCACTGAAGATGGGACAGACTTTGACATAAAATATTTTTTGGAAAGTTTTAGGGTATCCGTGTTGGACCAACAGAGAATAACTGCCATCATACCAATTGTGATTTTGTTCTCTGCAACAATGAACCTCCTTGCCAAGTCAGTAGAGAAACCAAGATGGGGAGCTGTATTGGCAAGTGGCATCCAGCAGATTCTGATTCAGGCCTTCATGGATGACCTAACAATTATAGCAAGATCAGTCCCAGAAGGCAGATGGATTCTGGAAGGCCTGGTAGAACTTACCAAAGCAGCAAGAATGGAGTTTAAGCCATCCAAGTCCAGAAGCTTAGTCCTGAATTGGGGGTGGGCTCAGGACTGTTTCCAGTTTAAGATAGGTGAAGACATCATTCCAACTGTCACCAAGAAGCATGTAAAGAGCCTGGGGAGGTGGTACAGAGCTGAGCTGAATGAAAAGGCAAGTCTGAATGAGATGTTCAAACAAGCAGAGGTGTGGTTGAGAGCCCTGGAGAATAGTGGCCTTCAGGGGAAGTACAAGGCTTGGGGCTACCAACATGGAGTCTTTCCAAGACTTCTGTGGCCACTACTTGTGTATGAGGTGCCTTTGTCAACAGTTGAGGCTCTGGAAAGAAAGGTCAACATCTTCAGCAGGTGGCTGTCTGTCCCCATGAGCTTCTGTTCTATCAGCTTGTACAGTTCAGGGAGCAAGCTGCAGCTGCCAATTACATCAGTTGTGGAGGAGTATAAGACAGCAAAAGTGCAGTTGGCCATGATGTTGAGGGACGGTGAGGATGAGGCCATTCAGCAGGCTGACATCAACATCTGAACAGGGCACAAGTGGAGAGCTGGCAGTGCACTGAGAGAAGCAAAGGAGTCACATCAGCATGCTGACGTTGTGTGGACGGTGAACCAGGGGAGGCTAGGCCTAGGCTGCATCACCAGAACAAGCTGGAGGCAAGCAAAGCCAAAAGAGTGGTGAAGGATGGTGCAGGAGGAGATCTGGGTGGCTGAGGAAGAGGTCAGGCAAACCAAAGCCGTGGCATTGAGGCAACAGGGCAGCTGGACCTGATGGGATGGCATGCAGGGCAGATCACTAGGCTGGAAAGATATCTGGAACATGAAAGGGCATCGGATTAAGTTTCTCCTATGCTCTGTCTACAATGTCTTACCAACACCCACAGATTTTCAAAGGTGGAGGTTAGTGGAGAATCCTTGCTGCATGCTCTGTGGGAGGCCAGCCAACTTCGAGTACATTCTGTCAGCATGCCAAGCAAGCCTGATGGATGGAAGGTTCATGTGGTGCCATGGTCAGGTGCTGGCCCAGCTGGCCAAAGGGTTGGTGAGATGGAGGACACAGAAGACCATCAATCCACAAGTCAAAGGAGCCTGCTTCATTAACTTCCTGAAGCCAGGTGTCAAGGCAGGCAAGTAGGCGAGGGGTACAGAGATCCTCACAACAGCAGGTGACTGGGAAATGAGGATTAACCTTGGAAGGCAGTTTAAATTCCTGGTGGAAGTAGGTTGCAGGGGCTTCCCAGGGCAAATTACTCTGGAGGGCATTGGGAGTTCTTGGGGTGAGAGGTCCTGCCCACAAGAAACTGGTTGAAGACATCTCCAGGTGGGCTGAGACAGCATGTAGATGGCTTTGGCTGAGGAGGACTGATCAATGGCACAACCAGACTGCAGAAGAGAGGGAGGACAGAGGTGAGTGCCTAAGCTGGAGAGTTGGAAGGGGTGACTCCAGGAAGGTGGTTCTGCCATTGAGCCCTTCTGAGGCATCGTGGGCCAATCAACAAAACACCAGTGAAGGGAGATGCCCATTTGAAAGCCCTGTGAAGGCTCAAAGGTCTGAGTCACAAGGCGCTGTCTTCCATGGAGGGAAATGCGAGCAGAGGGAGCATTTTAAGCTAGCTGTCTTGAATGAGGTGCAGGAGGAAACCCCCTGCCAGGAGAAGCAGCAGCAAGGAAACCTTGCATGAAGACATTTCCCATCTGGGTGATCCAGTGACTACAAGGAAAGATGAATTGGCAACCATGGAAGGGTGGTGATGGCATGGAAAAACTGCTGTCATCTGGGAAAGATCAGAGACGGGGTGATGAGACTTGGCAGGCCAAAGCACATTCTCCATGAGGAGAAACCCAACCGAGACACTATGGAAAGATTCATTATAAGATACCCCCAAGGTCAGGTGAAAGCAGGGGAGGATGACCGACCTACAGGACAGACCACTTATGACCATGGAAGATGATCATATGACAATTGTATAGAACAGCACTTCAACTAGAGTGTGCAGGTGTGGGAAGGTCTGTAAGAGTGATCGGGGCCTCAAGATACATCAGAGCAGGATGGGCTGTTTATGCCAAAGTGGTAAGCAACACAAAGGGCAACCTGGTCAGATGGAGGAAAGGCAGGGTTGGGTGTCCAACCACAATACCAATGTCAGAGATTTTAATATTCACTTCGATAACCCAGAAGACCCTTTGAAAACAGCCCATGTCCATTTTAGATTCAGTAGGGATTAATCAGAATGTCATAGGACTGACCCATAATGGTGGTCACACCCTTGATCTAATACTAACATTAGGGTTAAACATATAAAATATAGTCATACTTCCACAGTCTGAAGTTCTCAGATCATTATCTCATCTCATTCAAAATATGTCTGAGTAATAATATACAGTGGGGCAAAAAAATATTTGGTCAGCCACCAATTATGCAAGTTCTCCCACTTAAAAAGATGAGAGAGGCCTGTAATTTTTCATCATAGGAACACTTCAACTATGAGAGACAGAATGGGGGAAAGAATCCAGGAAATCACATTGTAGGATTTTTAATGAATTAATTGGTAAATTCCTCAGTAAAATAAGTATTTGGTCACCTACAAACAAGCAAGATTTCTGGCTATCACAGACCTGTAAAGGCCCGGTCCCACTGGCCGATGGACACAAAACGTATGCAAAAAGGACACAGCGGACGAGCAAAATTTCGGGGGTGGCTCTATCCGTTTTCATCCGCTCCAGAAATGGACAAAATTGGCGAAAATTTGCGAAAACAGAACGGAAAAGAACGGACGTGGGTAGTATATAGCGGGGATGTTAAACGCATGTTCATAGGAAGCCTAGCGGATGAAAGCGGATGGAAGTGGATGACAGCTCCGAAGGGGTTACCGGTGATAACTGAGAAGCGGACGCATAGCAGAAAGAGCGGATGCATAGCGGATTAAGGGGATGCATCACGTACGCCTAACGGAAACAAAGGGCATGTTGCGCAGATGTATATCAGATGCAGACCGATTGTCCGCTAGTTGTCCTTCTACATACTCCAGACATACTCCAGACATCCTCAATATACGAGATACATCCCAGATATAAACGCTTTGTCTGTTTTGAATACTTTATATACGAGATGCATACGCTTACATCCTTTCTATTTCCGTGCTACTAACGATGAACAGACGTTTCATGTACCTTATCTTTCCTCCCTCTTTCCGTTTTCAGCTGCAGCGGATGTGAGTTGCGAGGATGCCCAGAGGATGCAGAGAGGATACAGCAGACGTTTAACGGATGATAACGGGCATAGAACGTTTGTTGCTCGTATATGTCGCGGATTTACATCGTACACGGTGGAAAGTTCATCCGTTCTAAAAGTTTTGTGCAGCTCAAAACTTTTTGCGCGGATGAAATCACAGTGGATGGATGCTCGATGGATAGAGCGTATGAAGCACGTATGCAGTGAGTACACAACGGATGCATAGCGTTTTCCAACGGATGGCAAAGATTTTTTTTACATTTTACATCCTCTTTGCATCCGTAAGTGCAGTGGGACTGGGCCTTTACTTCTTCTTTAAGAGGCTCCTCTGTCCTCCACTCGTTACCTGTATTAATGTCACCTGTTTGAACTCGTTATCAGTATAAAAGACACCTGTTCACAACCTCAAACAGTCACACCCCAAACTCCACTATGGCCAAGACCAAAGAGCTGTCAAAGCACACCAGAAGCAAAATTGTAGACCTGCACCAGGCTGGGAAGACTGAATCTGCAATAGGTAAGCAGCTTGGTGTGAAGAAATCAACTGTGGGAGCAATTATAAGAAAATGGAAGACATACAAGACCACTGATAATCTCCCTCGATCTGGAGCTGCACGCAAGATCTCACCTCATGGGGTCAAAATGATCACAAGAACGGTGAGCAAAAATCCCAGAACCTCACAGGGGGACCTAGTGAATGACCTGCAGAGAGCTGGGACCAAAGCAACAAAGGCTACCATCAGTAACACACTATGCTGCCAGGGACTCAAATCCTGCAGTGCCAGACGTGTCCCCCTGCTTAAGCCAGTACATGTCCAGGCCCATCTGAAGTTTGCTAGAGAGCATTTGGATGGTCCAGAAGAGGATTGGGAGAATGTCATATGATCAGATGAAACCAAAATAGAACTTTTTGGTAAAAACTCAACTTGTCGTGTTTGGAGGAGAAATAATGCTGAGTTGCGTCCAAAGAACACCATACCTACTGTGAAGCATGGGGGTGGAAACATCATGCTTTGGGGCCGTTTTTCTGCAAAGGGACCAGGACGACTGATCCGTGTAAAGGAAAGAATGAATGGGGCCATGTATCATGAGATTTTGAGTGAAAACCTCCTTCCATCAGCAAGGGCATTGAAGATGAAATGTGGCTGGGTCTTTCAGCATGACAATGATCCCAAACACACTGCCCAGGCAACAAAGGAGTGGCTTTGTAAGAAGCATTTCAAGGTCCTGGAGTGGCCTAGCCAGTCTCCAGATATCAACCCCATAGAAAATCTTTGGAGGGAGTTGAAAGTCCATGTTGCCAAGTGACAGCCCCAAAACATCACTGCTCTAGAGGAGATCTGCATGGAGGAATGGGCCAAAATACCAGTAACAGTGTGTGAAAACCTTGTGAAGACTTACAGAAAATGTTTGACCTCTGTCATTGCCAACAAAGGGTATATAACAAAGTATTGAGATGAACTTTTGTTATTGACCAAATACTTATTTTCCACCATAATTTGCAAATAAATTCTTTAAAAATCAGACAATGTGATTTTCTGGATTTTTTTTTCTCATTTTGTCTCTCATAGTTGAGGTATACCTATGATAAAAAGATGAGAGAGGCTTGTAATTTTCAAGTGGGAGAACTTGCACAATTGGTGACTGACTAAACACTTTTTTGCCCCACTGTATGCACCTCACCACGCTACTGTATTAAACGTACATACACGTCAACTACTGCACAGAGCTTTATAAGTGATCTCCCAGAGTTATCAACTTTGACTGGGTCACTGTCAGCCCCCACAGAACTTGATCAGGCAACTGAATGCTTAGAGTCAACGTTCCGCCATACTTTAGATAATGTATGGTAGCTCCTCTTAAAAGGAATATGGTCAGAGACAAAAAATTAGCACCCTGGTATAATGACACTCGCATATTAAAACAGACCACTCGAAAATTGGAACATAAATGGCATCAAATAAAATTGGTAATGTTCAAATTAGCATGGAAGGACAGCTTCCTGAAGTATAGAAAAGCTCTTTGTGCTGCTAGATCAACATATCTCTCCTCCCTAATAGAAAATAACAAAAATAATCCTAGATTCTTATTTAAAACTGTCGCAAAATTAACCAGGAATAAGTCCACTATAGACACATGCACACCTGTAGTATGTAGTAGCAATGATTTCATGATTTTTTTTTAATGACAAAATTGAGAATATCAGACAAAAAATTCAAACTACAAATTTAAGGTCAGACAGACAGTGTAAGTGACCCTGGAGTTAACAATATAACTGTAACAGATCAGCAATTAGAATGTTTTACTCCCCTAAGAGAAACTGAATTACTTTCATAAATCTCGGCATCAAAAGCCTCAACTTGTGTACTAGATCCCTTACCTACACGTCTATTGAAACAGATAATACCTGAAGTAATTGAACCGTTTCTAAAAATAAAAAAATCTTCTCTTAGGATCAGCTACTGTATGTACCCAAATCCTTTAAACTAGCAATTATCAAACCCCGATTAAAAAACCTGACCTTGAGCCCTGTCAGCTGTCCAATTATCGGCCAATATCAAACCTCCCCTTTATCTCCAAGATCCTTAAAAAAAGGTGTGGCACAGCAGTTATGCTCATATTTACATAGGAATAACATCCATGAAATGTATCAGTCAGGATTTATACCTCATCATAGCACAGAGACAGCTCTGGTTAAAGTAGTAAATGACCTACTGTTGGCGTCTGATCACGGCTGTGTCTCACTGCTTGTGTTGCTTGACCTTAGTGCAGCATTTGATACCATTGATCATTCCATTCTTCTGGGTAGACTAGAAAATGTTGTGGGAGTTAAGGGAACGGCCCTGTCCTGGCTCAGGTCTTATTTACCTGATCGCTATCAGTATGTTGATGTAAATGGTGATATTTCTAGACATACTGAGGTAAAGTTTGGTGTTCCACAAAGTTCTGTCTTGGGTCCACTGCTTTTTTTTCTTTATATATGTTACCTCTGGGTGATATTATTCATAAACATTGTATTAGTTTCCACTGTTACGCTGATGACACACAGTTGCATGTTTCTGCAAAACCTGATGAGAGACACCAGCTTAATAGAATTGAGGAATGTGTAAAGGACATTGGACACTGAATGCTTATTAATTTCCTTCTGCTTAACTCTGACAAGACTGAAGTACTTGTACTAGGACCACATGCAGCTAGAAGTAAGTTTTCTGATTACATAATGATAAGGGATGGCCTTTCTGTTTCTTCATGTGCAGCAGTAAAAGACCTCAGAGTGATTATTGGCCCCAGTCTTTCATTTGAAACTCACATTGATAACATCACTTGGATAGCTTTCTTTCATCTCAGAAATACTAGTTAGTTGTTTTTTTTTCTTTTTTTCTTTTTTATCAGACATCTAATAAATACTAACTGTTGCCACAGGCTTGCTCATTGGGGATAGATTAGGGATAAAATTAGCTCATATTTTAAAGTTGTTCAAATTCTGTAAAGCTGCTTTGCAACAATGTTTATTGTTAAAAGCACTATACAAATAAACTTGACAATATCCAGAATCTCCATGCACATGATGTAGGCAACAGTGATCTTGCTAAGGAAAACAATAAGGTACTTGGGGACCTACAAGATCAGGTGAGAGAGGCTAGTCAGTGAATGAGCCAACAGATGCAAAACTGCGAAGGAGGGGAAACGATGGAGCCAGTCATGTGGCCAAAGGCAGCAGCTAGGAAGGAGTGGGAGCTGTTTGACAGAGATGCAGATCTTATGCTTGAGTCAGTGCTTGCTGGCACATGAATGAAAACACTCACTGTTAACTGAAGATATTAATAAAAATATAATAAGTTAATAATTAAATTAAATTTTTCTTAGCAGTGTTTGCCAATAAACTGCTCCTTTTTATTCATCTTCATCTAAAGTGATGCTTTATAGTCAGAAAACACAGATTACAATTGGAAAACCTCTGTTTCAAGTTGTCAGATTAAAAAAACAAACAAACAAAAAAAATGAAAGGCCTTAAAAATGACTTAACCCAAGCCAAATATGTACTTCGTCAAAGAGAAGTAATTCACTCTTGTACATTCCAACATAGCACATTTTTGAAGCTATGCTGCCTTGACTATCCATAGATGAACAGCATGGCAATGTTTTCTACCTAACCACTTTCACTTTTTTTTATCCTAATTGATTGTTTACCCATCATATGTTTATTTGTTTCTTAATGGATATTTTACTCTTAATGATGGCCACTTTACTTTGTTTATCTTCCAACTCACTGACTGTTTGCATATTAATCTGAGACAGCTGGATGGATTTCATGAATCCCTACAAGGCTATCCATGAAACGGAGTGTTTCTGTATCTACCCTAAAAGTAAACACATTAGTGTTTGGAAGATAATCGAAATCTTTCTTTTGGTATAAGTTTTTTTTTTCCTTAGTTCTCTTTTCCCCAGTGTGCTGTTCCTGCAGAGACAGTGAGTTCATGAATTGAACTTTTGCTTTTATATCATTATCTAACTGACTGTGGAATGTCAGCTCCCCCTTTGCTTAAAAAAAACTCTCTTATGGAGCTTTAATTAGCATGTTGGCACTTGGCTCCTATACCTGTAAAAAGTTTGAGTTTGGTAATAGCTGAGCAGCTGTACCTCTGTTTCAGTAGGCAAGTCCTCTTTCTGTCTCTCTTTACATCTGGGCTGCTAAAACAGGGGGAAAACAATGCACATGCCAAACTTCCTGATGCTTCTCAATTCTTTTAGTTAGAACGATCTTTATGGAACAGAAATCCCTGAGAAAACCAGGAGATTGTTATCATTAAAAAGACAAGGTATAGCATTGTGTCTTTGGCGGTTTGATTGATCAGAAACATTACATGTTAAAAATGGTTTATCTCTAGAAACCAAGAACAGCACTAGGTGCAGGTGGCTGTACCCGTGGCCCAACATGTAAATAATGACATCTTAGATCAATATCTGACATTCCAGCACACATTAGAGAGCAATAATATACAAAAAAAAGCATCACATAGGAAAAAAAAATGAAATTATATCAACCATCACATACAATCATATCATGCATGTTATCCTGCCACCCTTGCATGCCCTGCACAAACTGACAGACAGATAACTCCTCCTCCAAATTACCCTGCTAGAGAGAGTACTCTGTGAACTCCATTTAATGGTGTAGTGGAAGCAGGTAAAACTGTAGAAATACAGGATAAATACATGAACTTTGGTATATATCAATAAGCAGCCATGAAATTAAATCTTAATTATATTTAAGTGTGCAACTTCTAAAGCTTTCTTTAACTTTTCCATTCACTAAACACTTCCTGAACAGGAAACTGAGGTGCTGATGACCTCATCAATGGGAGACTGACTCTTAAAGAGACAGTACACACTTCACTGACAGCACACTCCCCACCTGGTATCCTAGGATACCACTATCTTTGCCATTATGAACACAAATAAGAAAGCCAACCTATCATTACTCAGCAGGGAGGAGTGTCACTACTTGAGTTATAGGTCTTAGGAACAACTTCATCCCTTCTTCGTCTGCAACCTTGATCTCCACCTTGTGGATTTTTCCATCCTCATTTGGGGATACTTTAGTGATGCGACCTAAAGGCCAGTCATTCCATTTGGATTGATGGTCTTTCATAAGCACTATAGTCCCCTTTGTGTTCTTCTTATCTGCTTGCCACTTTCTTCTTGGTTGGAGTGTAGACAGGTATTGTTTCTGCCACCTGTCCCAAAAGGTACTTGCCAGACTTTGTACCCGTTTCCATTGGCGTCTGTAGAGGTCAGTACCATCAAATTCACCTGGAGGAACAGGACATGGACCAGACTTCTGTGTGAGTCAGAATGAATGGGTCTTCCGGATCTGTGGAGACAGGAATCAGGGGCCTAGAGTTCATGATGGCGGTCATCTTGTCAAATTCAATGTCCATCTCTGATCTTATGAGCTCAGCTACATCCACAGCCAAAATGGCAGCACAGAGTTCAAGGCGGAGAATAGTCAAGCCTGGATGTGGGGCAAGCTTGGCTCCTCCAAGGATGAAACCCATCTGATGATTCCCATCTGAGTCCAAGATCTTCATATACGCCACTGCACCTATTGCTAGGACAGAGGCATCTGAGAAGATGCAAAGCTCCCAGTTTAGGGCAGCAGAAGGAGAAGCTTGGGTGTAAGGTCTGGGGATGTGAAGCTCTTGGAACTATTCAAGGGAATCTCTCCACTGTTCCCACAGTTCCTGCTTTTCAAGGGGTAAAGGCACATCCCAGTCTTGAGAGTCTGCCATAAGATCTCTAAGTAAAGCCTTGCCTTGAATGACGACTGGGGCAGCAAACCCAAGAGGATCGAATGAGCCATTCACGGTAGACAGGACTCCACGATGGGTGAATGGCTTCCTATCACTTGACACCTGGAAAGTGAATGTGTCACACTTAAGGTCCCAGACGACTCCAAGAGTGCATTGAACTGGCGATGTGTCACTGCCCAGGACTAAATCTCTCAGACCACTGGCATGATCTTCTGTAGGGAAGGCACTCATGACTTCTCTGCAGTTTGAGGTGATCTTATGCAACCTCAGATTAGAACAAGCCAGCATCCACTGTGTTCTTTTGAGGAGATCGATTGCAGCCACAGGTAATGATTTTAACCTGTCATCGACATAGAAATCCCTCTCGACAAATTCTCGGGTGTCTGCACCATACTCTGCCTCGCCCTCTCTTGCCGCTTGTCTGAGACCATAAATCGCAACATCAGGGGAGGGGCTATTGCCAAAGACATGGACTTTCATCCTGGACTCAATGACATTTTTTCTTTCATTATCCTGATACCAGAAGAATCTGAGAAAGTTCCTGTCTTGTGGCTTGACAAGGAAGCAGTGGAACATCTGCTGTATGTCTGTAGTTACAGCTACCACTTCTTTCCTGAAGCGTATAAGCACTCCAAGGAGGCTGTTGAGGTCAGGACAAGTCAGGAATGCATAATTGAGAGACACACCATCATACTGACAGCTGGAATCAAAGACCACCCTGATCTGGCCTGGCTTTCTTGGGTGGTAGACCCCAAACAGAGGTAAATACCAGCATTCTTCATGCCTTTTGAGTGGAGGGGCCACTTCAGCATGGCCTTGCTCCAGTATCTTTTCCATAAAGCCAAAGTGTTCCTTCATGTCAGGTTTCCTTGTGAAAGACCGCTCTAATGACTTGAAGCGATTCAAGGCCTGCTCTCTTATTTGGCAGAGGCTGTCTCTGAGGCCTGAAGGGGAGGGGAGTTACCCAACTGTTTTCTTGATTTTTGTAGAAGATTTTTCTCATGATGTGGAGGAAGGTAAGGTCTTCAATGGAAAGAATTAGTTTTTCATCATCTTCTGTTCTCTTGAAGAGGTCATCCTCTATATGAAATCTGCACTTGTCTCATGCTGGTTTCTCAGCCGAGACGGTAGTGTATGTTCCTGGGGCCTTCACTTGACAGATCCTCTCCTTCACCTGATAAGTATTAGGGCATGGTGTGAAGAGTGACTGCCTGCCATGCTCTAGAGTGTTGGTGAAAAAGACATTGACATTAGGTGGCTTATGGACTCTGCCCAGGCAAACGTCACTGACTAGGACCCATCCAAGGTCCAGTTTTTGGGCATATGGTGCATCATGTGGTCCATTTATCTGTCTTCTCACCTTACACTACCATTCAAAAGTTTGGGGTCACTTTGAAATTTCCTTATTTTTGAAAGAAAAGCACTGTTCTTTTCAATGAAGATCACTTTAAACTAATCAGAAATACACTCTATACATTGCTAATGTGGTAGATGACTATTCTAGCTGCAAATGTCTGGTTTTAGTGCAATATCTACATAGGTGTATAGAGGCCCATTTCCAGCAACTATCACTCCAGTGTTCTAATGGTACAGTGTGTTTGCTCATTGCCTCAGAAGGCTAAGGATGATTAGAAAACCCTTGTACAATCATGTTAGCACAGCTGAAAACAGTTTAGCTCTTTAGAGAAGCTATAAAACTGACCTTCCTTTGAGCAGATTGAGTTTCTGGAGCATCACATTTGTGGGGTTGATTAAATGCTCAAAATGGCCAGAAAAATGTCTTGACTATATTTTCTATTCATTTTACAACTTATGGTGGTAAATAAAAGTGTGACTTTTCATGGAAAACACAAAATTGTCTGGGTGACCCCAAACTTTTGAACGGTAGTGTATGTATTCTGATGAAGTCTCTGTCAAGTAGCATCATGATTGGAGCATCATGGTCGAGCTCTGGGATCTGTCCTGCTATAGGCTGCAAGTGTGGGTGATGAAGAGCAGCTTGTGGTGTCGGGATCTCTGACCGGTTATTCAGAATATTGTTGCACTATCAAGGTTGTAAGAGAAAGAGTGACTCGTTTGTCTATGGAACTTATTTGAAAACTGTGAGCTCATCTCCCGCTTGTGTCTGCCACACCTGTGCAGGTTTTCAGACGGTAAGGAGAACCGTGGCTGTCTAACTTGAAAACATCAAAGAATTCTGATCTAACCAGAGAACAATTACTCTGGTCATCGATGACTGCATACACATTGATTGTCTTATCCTGACGACCAGTCGGGAAAACTTTGACAAGACAAATCTTTGAACATGTTTTACCACTCAGATTACCCCCACAGACTTCAGCGCAATTGGCTGACACTTCTTCCTTGGAAGAATCACTCCTCTCCCCGCCATGATCTTCAGGAGGGACAAGGGCCTTTACAGACTCAGGGGCAGGTCCTGATGTAGGGCAGAGTGATGTCTTTCACTGCCACACTTGTTACATTTTACAGACTTTTCACAGTTCCTTGCTACAGTAGGTGTGTGGTTGATGCCACACATTTAAAGCAAATATCATTCTGCTTTAGAAAGGCCTTCCTGTCTTCCAGAGACTTTTCCTTAAACCCATGACATTTGTGTAGAGGGTGAGGCTTCCTATGGATTGGACACATCTTTGCTGGATCATTGTTGGCCTTCTGCAAGTCTTCATCTGATGTTTTATCTGGAGAGACATCCATTTTGTGGACTGAGACAGATGTTCCATTTGTGTTTCTGGGGTGCTCTGGTTTTGTATAGTCCACATGGAGAAGGAGGAGAAAACTGGGGTCGTTGCGCATCTTTGCTTGATCTGATATGAAATCAACAAGAACAGAAAATGAAGAAAAGGAAACCCCATGCTGCCTTTTGAACATGTAGCCTGAGATCTGAGTCAGAAGAAAGGCTTAGACTGCAACGTACTAGTGAATGTCCACTCCCAAAATGATCAGAATCATTCTACCTCTGCACCAATCCCAGGCCCACTTGTTAAATCTCCAGACCATGCTGCATCACAAGACAGTTTCAAAACATGGCATCCACCTGCAAACATATCAGAATTCCAACTTACTAATAACAAGCCCAAGCCTGAAAGTGATGTTACGGCACATCCACCCACACCGAACCTGTCTGAACTGACAAGAGTTGAGCCAAAGACTGACATCAAAAGGACAAACCCTCACATGTATATACGTACTCAGTCACAAACATCCCAACATATGCTTCCAGCTAGTCCGTCAAACCCCCCAGACCCTCTGGCACAGTATTTGGCACGACGAGATCTTATGTCAGGACTGTACCAATTTGATGATAAGCCAGAGAATTTCCGTGCATGGCAGTCCTCATTCACTAATGCAGTGGCTGAAGTCCAACTTACAGCAACACAAGAACTAGACCTCATGACCAAATGGCTTGGAAAAGAATCTGGAGAACAAATGAGGTGCATATGTGCAGTGCATGTGAACAACACTGATCTGTCTCTCCGCAAGGCATGGGAGAGGCTGCGCGACTGCTATGCTACCCCTGAGATAATTGAGCAGTCACTGTTCCAGAGACTAGACAGTTTTCCAAGGATTTCAGCCAAAGATCACACCAAATTACGCGAACTTGGAGATTTGCTTATGGAGATACAAGGCGCCAAGGAGGATGGATATCTCACTGGGCTGTCGTATCTAGACACCTCCAGAGGTCTTTGACCAATAGTAGACAAGCTTCCATATGGGCTCCAAGAAAAGTGGGTGTCATCTGGGTCGTGGTACAAAGAAGAGAACAATGGTTGCTTCCCTCCCTTTAGTTACTTTTGTAACTTTGTGTGTCATGAGGCCAAAAAACGTAATGACCCGAGCTTTATGTGTCAAAGCAGCAGCACAAACCCCACAAAACCAGAAAGCTTTCCAGTAAACAGCTTTAACCCCAACAAGTCTATCACAGTTCACAAAACAGATGTCTCTACAATCAACAATGACCCTAACAAGAACTGTCCACTGCACGACAAACCACATCCACTTAAGAAATGCAGGACATTCAGAAACAAGTCTATCAACGACAGGAAGGCCTTTCTAAAACAGAAAGGAATATGTTTCAAGTGTTGTTCTTCAACTTCCCATCTTGCCAAAGACTGCAAATCTTCTGTGAAGTGCTTGGAGTGTGAAAGCACCTACCATGATGCAGCCATGCACCCCAGCCCTCAACCTCAACCTACCAAGGCTCCTCCACTGCCACAGGAGAACGGCAGGGAGGGAGAGGATGGTTCTAATGTGACGGATGTTAGAACTAGCTGCTGATCTCCCATAGCAAACCCAACCTGTGCTGCATGGGTGTTGTTTCCTCACTCAAATCCAGATCCTTGATGACTGGAACACAATTTTCAGGCGGGAAAGCTCTAGTGACTGTTGGACTGTTTGATACAAACTTGTGCAAGTGAAGGTTTGAGTCAGCAAGTGAAGCCCGAGTCTGTCGGAGAAGGTCGATTGCCTCTCCTTCAGATGACAGACACCAACCCATCATCCACATAAAAGTGTCTTTCCACAAACTTCACTGTGTCGGCCCCAAACTTCTGAGCACCTTCAGCAATGGCTCTATGCAGACCATAAATGGCTACAGCAGGAGATGGTGAGTTGCCAAAAACATGAACCCTCATGCCGTAGTCAACAACTGCCTTACTGAGGTCATTATCTTCATGCCACAAAAAACGAAGGAAGTTGCGATGATCTTCATGAACCAAAAAACAGTGGAACATTTGTTGGATGTCAGCAAGCATAGCTACTCCCTCTTTCTGAAGCATAGAAGGACGTCCAGGAGAGAATTATTGAGGTCAGGACCTGTCAGAAGCACATCATTGAGGGAGACACCAGAGTACTGAGCACTGGAATCGAAAACTACCCTAATTTGGTTGGGCTTTTGCAGGTGGTATACCCCAAATGATGGAAGAAACCAGCACTCCTCATCCTCCTTTAAAGGTGGCACTACTTCTGCATGACCATTGGCAATGATCTTCTCCATGAATGCCACAAATTGTTCCTGCATCTCAGGTCTCCTCTTGAACTGACGTTGCAGGGATTCAAACCGCTTGAGCATGTGTTCTCTGTTATTTGGCAAATGCTGGTGTGGCTCTTTGAATGGCAATGGGGCAACCCAACTGCTGGTGTCGTCTTTGTGGATGTTCATGTTCATGATCTTTAGAAAGAGGACGTCTTCTATTGATGGAGCAGGTTTGTTATCGTGTTCAGTTTGGTCAAACACTCTGTGTCCAAGCATCCTCTCTGGCGCTTTGTTAGGCTCGCTGAACCTCAGCTGTGTTTCTTTGACCTGCATGAAACTTGTACAAGGCTGAAAAATGGAATGGCGACCATTATCGAGCACATGAGTCTTAAAAGGTGTCAACCGTTGGTTTATGCACTTTACCTAGGCACACCTCTCCTATCACCACCCAGCCTAGATCGAGTCGTTGTGTAAAAGGGAGCGTTGTGTGGCCCATTAACTTGCTGCCTGACCTTGTGTGCTCTGAGCACATCTTTTCCGAGTAGCAGGAGTATCTCAGCTTCTGTGTCTAGATCGGGAATGTGTTTGGCTGTGATGGAGATGAGGCTGATGCAAAACTGCACTTGGTGTTGGGATTTCAGTTTGATTGTTTGGGATTTCAGGACACTCG
This sequence comes from Neoarius graeffei, assembly GCF_027579695.1. Taxonomy (NCBI): domain Eukaryota; kingdom Metazoa; phylum Chordata; class Actinopteri; order Siluriformes; family Ariidae; genus Neoarius; species Neoarius graeffei. Next base: position 55,404,969 of record NC_083576.1, read on the forward strand.
AGGAGAGGTGGGAGAGAGATGGGAGCCTTGCCATCGAACGACTCTACCTGGAATCCTTCTGCTGTCCTGCCATATGTTTCCATGATGCCAGAACATGTTCTGAGATGGTACAAGAGTGGTTTATTCTCCACACCGAACAGCTCAAAGAACTCTGGTCTGGCTAAGGAGCGGTTGCTCTGATCATCCAAGATTACATAAGCTTTAATGGCTTTGTGCTTTGAATCTTTGGGGTAGACCATTGCTAGGCAGATCTTAGACAAGATGGCGGCGCGTGTGGTTGCAGCGGCTCATGGCTCTCCTTTTCAGTGCTCTTTTTTGTTTGTTTTTATATTTCTTTCTTGCTTGTTTGTGCACCATCGGTTCTGCGAACATCCAGTACACCCGCCAGACACTTTTGGCCATTGGTGACCAACACCAGATAACTGTTTCGAGCGACTTTCACTACACGCATAACATCCCAGATGACATAGTGAGACTGCCGGGCTCTCCATGCATTGTTGTTGGGTCTAGGAGGTGGCACAGACAGAGGAGGGAGAGGAAGCAGAAGCAGGGCCGCAGGTCCGGTGCTATGCTAAGGCTAAGAAAACAACCACACAAACCACCTCTACCGAGCCTGTATCTCTCCAATGCCAGATCCCTGGTGCATAAAACGAATGATCTGGAATTACAACTTGCTGGAAATCGCTATGTTCGTGACTGCTGTGTTTTAATTATCACTGACACCTGGCTTCATCCGGAAATATCTGATGCTAGCTTGCAGGTCGCACTCTTCTCTGCTGGGACAGGACTGAGAACTCCAGTAAGAGCAGAGGAGGGGGGCTCTGTATTTACATGCATGACAATTGGTGTAACAACGGAACAATTATAGACAGACACTGTTCCCCAGACCTCGAGTACATGTCTATAAGATGCTGGCCTTTTTTTCTACCAAGAGAGCTATCTGTGGTGATTGTCACAGCTGTGTATATTCCACCTGACGCCAGTGTTAACACAGCGCTCTCTCTCCTGCTGAACACCGTAAACAAACAGCAGCAGGCCCACCCTGACTGTGTTCACATAATCGCAGGAGACTTTAATAAGGCCAACTTGAAGACTGTACTGCCAAAGTTTTACCAACATGTTAAGTGTTCTACTAGAGGGGAGAACACTCTGGATCATGTTTACTCCAACATCAAGCATGCGTACAGAGCCATCCCCCTCCCCCACCTTGGCCAGTCGGACCATCTTTCCCTCCTGCTCTCCCCAGCCTACACCCCCCTCAGATGCAGAGCCAGGCCCACCACAAGGACTATCACAACCTGGCCTGACAACGCACTCTCCAAACTACAGGACTGCTTTAAATGGACAGATTGGGACTTATTTGAACACCAGGAGCTGGAGACATTCACAGGACGGTACTGGACTACATCAAGTTCTGCATCAGGAATGTGATGGTGGATAAAAACATCTGGGTTTCCCCAAACCAGAAACCCTGGATGACCAGCCAGGTCCACTCACTCCTCAGGGCTTGCGATGCTGCCTTCAGGTCAGGTGACAGAGCTCTATACAGTAAGGTGGTAAGGTGCTCAGAGTGTGCGCCCACCAGCTTGCCTCTACCTTCACCAGGATCTTTAACCTCTCCCTGGCTCAGGCAGTCATCCCACCCTGCCTAAAACCAGCTACAATAATCCTGGTGCCGAAGAAGTCTCCCGTCACCAGTCTGAATGATTACTTTCCTGTGGCCCTCACTCCGATAATCATGAAGTGCTTCGAGAGACTAAGTCTACAGCACATCAAGGACCACCTCCCCCCAGACTTCGACCCCTACCAGTTTGCATATCGTGCGAACAGATCCACAGAGGACGCCATCGCCGTAGCTCTCCACTCTGTGCTGATCCACCTGGAGCAGCAGCAGAGCTACATCCGCATACTCTTTGTGGATTACAGTTCAGCTTTCAAACACAATAATCCCAGACATCCTCATCAGTAAACTGGACACTCTCGGCCTCCCCCCTCTCACATGTGCCTGGATAAAGGACTTTCTTACCAACCGGCCCCAGACTGTGAGACTTGGACCCCACTTCTCCTCCATCCGCACATTGAGCACCGTCTCTCCATAGGGCTGTGTGCTGAGCCCCCTCCTGTACTGCCTCTACACCCACGACTGTAGTTCGACCCACAACAACAACAACCTCATCGTCAAGTTTGCTGACGACACCACAGTGGTTGGACTCATCTCAAAGGGAGACAAGGCAGCCTACAGGGAGGAGGTCCTGAAGTTGGCAGCCTGGTGTTCAGAGAATAACCTCGCTCTGAACACCAAGAAAACCAAAGAGCTCATTGTTGACTTCAGAAAGCACAACACTGACCTAGCCCCCCTTTACATTAACAACGAGTACATGGAGAGGGTCCACACCTTCTGGTTTCTCAGCGTCCTCATCTCCGCCGACATTTCCTGTTCAGAAAATATTACAGCAGTCATTAAGAAGGCTCAGCAGCGGCTACACTTCCTGAGAGTCCTCAGGAAGCACAACGTAAACTCCAACCTGCTGCTGACCTTCTACCGCTCATCCATTGAGAGCCTGCTGATGTACTGTATCACAGTATGGTACAGCAGCCGCACTGCTATAGACAGGGAGAGGCTCCAGAGAGTAGTAAAGGCAGCACAGAAGATCATTGGCTGCCCTCTCCCCTCCCTGATGGACATTTACACCTCCCGCTGCCTTAGCAGAGCTAAGAACATTATCAAGGACAGCTCCCACCCTGGCTTTGATCTGTTTGACCTGTTGCCCTCAGGGAGGCACTACAGGTGCATCAGGACAAAGACAAATAGATTCAAAAACAGCTTCTTTCCAAAAGCCATACCTGCCCTGAACTCAGATATGCTCTGATTTGATAGTCTAACCCCCCGTGCAATATTTCATAATGTGCAATATTTTATTTTACAATGTGACTCTCTTTGTGCAATAATTTATAATGTGCAATACTTTATAAGGTGACTGACTCTGTGCAATACTTTATAATGTGCAATACCTCACTCCATAATGTGAAACGCAACACATACACCTCAGGACTGTGCACCCTACACACAACACATACACCTCAGGACTGTGCACCTTACCTTACCTTGCAATACTTCATAATGTGTAATATTTTATTTTATAATGTGACTCTCTCTGTGCAATAATTTATAATGTGCAATACCTCACTCCATAATGTGAAACACAACACACACACACACACCTCAGGACTGTGCACCTTACCTTATCCCCCTTACAACCTCTTTTTTTCTTCTCTACACACTGTTTGCACTGTTATTGGAGTTGCTTTTAATCTCATTGTACATGTGTATAGTGACAATAAAGGCATTCTATTCTATTCTATTATATTCTATTCTATTCTATTCTCTCTTGAAGATTGAATGGCAGTTTTTGAACTATGCTGGTTATGCCCCATGCTGTATCTAAACAGGCAAGACCAGTAAGCACTCCCTCTGATTTTGCTGCTTGAAGCTCCATCAACAGGTCTCCCAGTTCTCTCTGTTTCTTCCCATCTTTGTTTGAAATCTTAGGGAAGCTGTCAATTCTCTTGAGCAGTGCACTTTCGATCACCTCAGGTGCTCCAAAGCATTCATTAAGTCGCTGCCAGATCATCTGAAGTCCCTGTTCTGGGTTGTGGACATGCACTGCTCTTATCTGTTTTGCTTGTTCTCTTGACTCTGCACCTAACCACTTAACTAAGAGATCCATTTCTTCTTTAACTGAGAGGTCGAGGCCTATTGTGGTGTTTAAGAATGACACTTTCCAAGCCCTATAATTTTCTGGGCAATCGTCAAGCTGCAGAAGACCTGTGGCGATAACTTCTCTACGTGCCATGAACCTAACAAGATCAGACATATTTTGATTGTCTCCATAGCATGCCTGTGGGGTGCGGGCAGGAAGCTGGGCACATGTTACTGGCAAAGGTGGGTGTGGCTTGACCTGTGGGTAAGTCTGAAACTGCTGTGTCAGTGCTGAGGCTGATGGCTGAACCACACCATGGTGGTGAGTATCTGCAGGTAAGTGACCGTGGTTTTCAGGTGGTCTGGTGTGGCCGAAATAAACATTGTGCTTCTGTTCTTTAAAGTCTGAATGCTCTGTGATCCGTGATGACCCAGCGACGTTTGCATCAGGGTAGGTTACACGCCTGTTTATGCTGACTGTGTGACTACTGGGGAAATGCGTTCCAACATCAGCAGTGGCCTTTTCAGGTTACCAGCTATGGGGAAAGCTGCTGTCTATGTCTAGGCCCTGCACTTGGGATAGCACTGGCGGTGGCTGTGGCCAAGAGTCTTCACATAATACAGACTGTGGTGGCGGCAATGATTCTTCTGATATCGTTACGGGATCTGCCTGAGCGTCAGTCTGTAGTCTGGCCTGCTCTTGTACATAATCAGTAGTTCATCGAGCATAATCATGAAAACTGAATTCTACATCACTTTTTGACTCACAGATGGATTCTTTGTCACACATGAGCTGCCGCCAATGCTTCAGCCTTTGCAACCGCTGCTGCTGCTGTTTTTTCAGCATTTAGGACTTCAAGTTGTGCATCTAAGCATACTTTCTCTGCATCTAAACATGCTTTTTGCATTTTAATCTGCATTTCCTTTTCTGCATATTTTACTTTGGCTTTGGCCTCTTCAGCCTCTGCAAGGGCTATGGCAGCTGCTGAGCTGGCAGAGGAGGCACGAGAGCGCTTAAATGTTACTGACCCACCAGACCAGGTAATTAGACTGTTTAGGATCGTGATTTCTGTTCTTCCATAATGTCGTGAAAGCCTTCTTCTCACTGTTCTGATGGGATGACACTGACCTGCTCTGCTGTATTTCAGTCTGTTAGGAAGCAGTCATTTTACTATTCTGCCACCCTTGCATGCCCTGCACAAGCTGACAGACAGATAACTCCTTCAAATCACCACACTGGAGAGAGTACTTAGTGAACTCCGTTTAAAGGAATACTCTGGAGTGAAATGCTTTCTAGGTCTATTTTCGCATTATTGGGAGTGCATACGTTGAGTTGCTACCACAATCACATCAATCAGATGTGTTTTGAGAAAATTAGTTTTTTGCGATTTCAACCGGAAAGCACTAACACGGCAGTGTGCGGGGCATGTCTTTTTGCCTATACAAAATGCTCATTTTAAAACCATTGCAAAGCTCAAAACAACATGACAGTTCTGTGGAAGTGAGTAGAGGGTTCCTACAAACAAAACGAAGTGTCCCTGGCTCTGCAAGTGCACAGATAGAGCGTGTAGAAGAGTAAATACAAAAAGCCAGTGACCTTACCTGAATTTGGTCTTCTCCAGACGCCATCTTCATGGGACAGTCTGTAAAAGTCGAATGCTGAGTGCAGAACCCATCCCACAGTAAGCCACAGAAGGTCATTGCTGAAAAGGCTGGCTGGAAAAGGTGCACAAGCAACAGGGATGACCACAGCCTTGAGAGGATTGTCAAGAAAAGTTGATTTAAGAACTTGGGAAAGCTTCACAAGGAGTGGACTGAGGCTGGTGTCAGTGCATCAAGAGCCACCACACACAGATGTCTTCAGGAAAATGGCTACAACTGTTGCATTCTTAATATCAAGCCACTTCTGAAGCAGGGACAACATCAGAAGTGTTTTATTTGGGCTAAGGAGAGAAAGAACAGGACTGTTGCTCAGTGGTCAAAAGTCCTCTTTTCAGATAAAAGTAAATTTTGCATTTCATTTGGAAATCAAGGTCCTAGAGTCTGGAGGGAGAGTGGAGAGGCACAAAATCCAAGGTTTTTGAAGTCCAGTGTGAAGTTTCTGCAGTCTGTGCTGATTTGGGGTGCCATGTCATCTGCTGGTGTTGGTCCACTGTGTTTTATCAAATCCAAAGTCAATGTAGTCATGTACCAGGAGATTTTAGAGCACTTCATGCTTCTATCTGCTGACATTCTTTATGGAAATGCCAATTTCCTTTTCCAGCAGGACTTAGCACCTGCTCATAGTGCCAAAACTACTTGATGACCATGATATTACTGTGCTTGATTGGCCAGCCAACTTGCCTGACCTGAACCCCACAGACAATCTATGGGGTATTGTCAAGAGGAAGATGAGAAACACCCGATCCAAAAATACAGACAAGCTGAAGGCCACTATCAAATCAAGCTGGGCTTCAATAACACATCAACAGTGCCACAGGATGATCACCTTCATGCATTGATGCAGTAATTCGTGGTAAAGGAGCCCCAACCAAGTATTGAGTATGTAAATGAACATACTTTTCAAAAGTTGAACATTTCTTTATTGTACATGCTTTTTGGATTGATCTTCGGAAATATTCTAATAATTTGTGATACTGGATTTCTGATTTCATGACCTATAAGCCATAATCATCAAAATTAAAACAAAAAAAGGCTTGAAATATTTCACTTTATGTGTAATGAATATTGAATATATGAAAGTTTACCTTTTTGAATTAAATTATGAAAAAAAATGAACATTTTATGCTATTCGAATTTTTTTGAGGTGCACTTGTATATTTACAAAAAACAATAAAGCTTATCAGTTTGAACATTACATATCTTGTCTTTGTATTGTATTCAAATGAATATAGGTTGAAAAGAATTTGCAAATCATTGCATTCTGTTTTTATTTACATTTTACACAGCATCCCAACTTTTTTTGGAATTGGGGTTGTAATTTATGTCACAATTTGATTGTAATCTCTTGTAAAAATTAAGATTTCCTCTTCTGCTTCCCCTTTTATCTTCATTGGCATAGCTCCAATGTGGTGGTTATTATTTTCTGAGGAGGATTCCAGTCACCTGAAGGAAAGATTCACAAACCTACACTCAGTGGCAAAGTCAGTGTCTCCTTTCTTCTATTTTTATAGACTGGTGCAGGCTGCCAGTGTACACAGGTTTATGAGGTACAGAAATATACATCAAGAAATGAGTAAGTTTGGGAACACTTTGATACTTTGCTTGAAACCTTCTTTGCAAGACTATGTTTTAAACAGGCTATGAAATGTTACTTATGGTATCATGAGTCACTAGGACAATATACATCCGGTAATGTTACCACTGTCAGTAATTGACTGGTGTAGTGGGTAATGCTGCAACCTCACAGTTCTAGGGTCCCTGGTTCAATTCCTGTGATCCTGATAAGGGTAAAGCCCTTACTGAATGTGAGTTAGTGTTGGTAATTGCTGCAATAATTTCCAAAATGTTTAATAACATATCATAATATTTTCTGAGTGTGGATTTTGCTATGTATCATGTTTTCAGAAAGATATTATGATACATACACTTAAAAAAAGACTAGCCTATTAAAAACCCATCTCATCTCATTATCTCTAGCCGCTTTATCCTTCTACAGGGTCGCAGGCAAGCCGGAGCCTATCCCAGCTGACTACGGGCGAAAGGCGGGGTACACCCTGGACAAGTCGCCAGGTCATCACAGGGCTGACACATAGACACAGACAACCATTCACATTCACACCTACGGTCAATTTAGAGTCACCAGTTAACCTAACCTGCATGTCTTTGGACTGTGGGGGAAACCGGAGCACCCGGAGGAAACCCACGCGGACACGGGGAGAACATGCAAACTCCACACAGAAAGGCCCTCGCCGGCCCTGGGGCTCAAACCCAGGACCTTCTTGCTGTGAGGCGACAGCGCTAACCACTACACCACCGTGCCGCCCCCTATTAAAAACTGACCTGAGAAAATGTAAGAACACTTAATTTGAAAGGTAGTTTTTTTTTTTTAAAGACATTACTAAGCACTGCATAAATGTTCTATATCCCAGTGCTGGAGAATTTATGAAAGGCTTTTGTCAGAAACTGTGTTTTGACATAAAACGTTTTGCATACTTTGTCTTTACATGAAATAGGAGAGAACAACCCCTAATTACTAATAATAGTATCATGATCCAGGTAATTACTCTGACTTTTTATCCTCATATTGCAAGTCATCTGTTTGTTTTCACTTACAGCACATTTTTAATGTTAGAGCACAGGCACTTACAGATGCAGGGCAGAGTGGGTATGGTGCAAACTGCAGCTGAAGCCAAATCATGAAGCAGAAACCGTAGTCAGGAAACGGGTGGAGGTCAATTGATCAGCAAACAGAGCAGTGCAGGCCAGATGAGAAAACGAAGTAGGAAGTAAATGTAAACAGTGGTCTTTAACAGAAAGTCAGTCAGAAACCAAATGGCTTGGTAAAGTCAGGTATGGGACACAGAACAATACTTCGCAAGGTGTGTTTATGACTGCTGAGCTTACATAGGGAAGGTGATTGTAGGATAATTGGAGACAGGTGATGTAGTTAAAACTCTGGTGAAGGGAGGTGCTGTGAATCATGGTTAGTCCGGAGCAGCCATGTTTGGAGGCTGCTCCAAACTCAGGTTTTCAGTGCTGTTACTGACAGAATACTCCCCTGGAGGAACTCCCTCTGGGAGCAACCTCTTTTCTTGGTCCCAGGTTTTTCAGGGTGCTGGCTGTGGAAATCTTCAGTGAGGAGGGGGTCTAAGATGTCCCTGGAACTGACCCAACTATGTTTCTCTGGGCCGTAACCCTTCCAGTCAACCAAGTGCTCGAGTTGTCCCTGTCTGTGGTGGGAATTGAGCATCTTGACCTGGTAGATAGGTTTACCTTCAATGTCTGGAGAGGGGGTTTCTTGGGTTTGTGTATCTGAGGACCTTGGATAGCAGGTTTGAGGCATGAAACATGGAACATTGGAGCCATCTTGCTGTGAGGCAGAAGCTCGAGCCTGTATGAGACCTCGATAATTTTGCATAGAACCTTGAACAGACCGATGAATCTGGCTTGTAGTATCTTGCAGGCATTTGCATTCTCTGCAGTAGAGGTCTGTGCGGGACAGAATTTTCAGTCCCGCTCCCACCCACTCCTGCATTGTGCAGTCCCGCTCCCGCCCATTCCCGCAAATAATTATGATTTTCAGTCCCGCTCCCGCCCGCGCCTGCCATATTTTGTCCCGCTCCCGCCCGCAAATCCCGCATGATGCAGATGTTCGCGTTATTTCTCACGAAAGTTCTTGTCATTGGCTTGGGGAATTAAACATGCTGAGCTTAGCTGAGCTCTCCACTGACCGATCCTTCACCTAGCACATGTAGCGAGGGTGCGCATTGCCAGGCGGCATGCGCAGCTGAGGCTTTACAGAGATACCCAACACACCTACCAAAATCTACAGTGGATATTAAGAATATTGTACATTGCACATAGCTTATATGTCACTCCTCACATTTACATTCTAGGAAATACAAGTAGGCCTATAAGAAATTAATATAATTATAATTTAAAGCAGCACTTACTTCTGAAGCACTGTGAGCTTCACTAGAGGAGCTCTGCTCTTCTGCCATGATCGGAGATCTCAAACACGGAAGAGTGGAAAGGAATCGGAAACGTACGTGAGATTAGACCACATCTGCAAATTTAGGCATCTTAAAATGTTTTTATTAATGCCAAATAAAATATCCAGCACAAATTATATATGATAGACATATATTAATAATTTATAAATTTTATTTTAAACACGTTTTTAGTTAGCTGAACTGCAGCTTATCACCTCTCCTGCCCGCTCCCGCATTGTGCACTCCCTCTCCCACCCGCGCCCGCAGTGAGCTTTCAAAATTTGTCCCGCGCCGCACTGCTGTGCGTCAGGTCCTGCGGGACTCCCGCAGGAGTGCAGGGCTCTACTCTGCAGTCCTTAGTAGAAACCCATACTCTATCACCTGGGGCATACTCTGGAGTGGCACTTCTATGTTTGTTGGCATAGTGTTTGTACTTAGTATTGATGTTTTCCAGTCTTTGATGTATCTCCTCCCATATCTGCTCGCTCCTTTGGAAGCAGGAGTCTATGGCTGGAATCTGCATCAGGGTATGGTCCCATGGGAAAACTGGAGGTTGGTATCCAAGTATGCACTGGAATGGGGTTAGCTGAGTAGCTGAATGTTTGAGAGAATTCTGTGCATACTCAGCCCATGGAAGGAATCATTTTCAAGCCCTCTGGTTTCGCATGCTGTATATATGGAGGAAGCAGCCCACTTTTTGATTTGCTTGTTCTGCTTGGCCATTGGACTGTGGGTGATATCCAGAGGTGAGTCTTATGGACACTCCCAGCCTGTCCATGAACTGTGACCATAACCCAAGAAGTGAACTGGGGGCCCCGGTCACTGACTATGTCTTCAGGGATACCGTAGTAGCAGAAAATGTGGGTGAATAGTAGTTCAGCAGTTTCAAATGCAGTGGGAAGACCAGGGAGTGGGATGAGTCTGAATGTCTTTGAAAACCTATCAATGATGACCAGGATGATGGTGTTGCCTTGTGACTGGGGTAGGTCAGTGATGAAATCAAGGGTGATGTGTGACCAGGGCCTCTGGGGTACTGGGAGAGGACATAGTTTGCTGGCAGGAGGAGATCTGGGAACCTTGGCTTGGGCACAGGTGGAGCATGAGGAAACATAATGATTAATATCTGAGATCATATTTTCCCACCAATACTTGTTTTGGAGGAGCTCGTAGGAATGGGGGGGGCTGCCATGTTGTAGCCATAGTAACCATTTATGAACCATCTTCTCCCTTTCACTGTACAGCATTGAACACACCAATCCCTGTACTCAATGCCATGTTCTATCTCTGCCCATTCTTTTGACTTCCTGTAATGGTACTGGATACAGAAATGATATTGAATACTAAATACAGTGACGTCATGACTGTGCTTTAAACCCGCAGCGGAATTGAAATTCCTTCTCTCTGGTGGTGGATTCCACGTGTGAAAGAAATGTTGTTGTAGCTGTGCTAAAGAACAGCAATGAATATGATAACTAAGGCACTAATGGTGATCAGAAGTAATAGGCTATATGCAAGTTTAGGCATCTGGGCAATTTAGTCTTAGTTGTGGCTAGTTAATGTGAAGTGTTGTTTATTTGAATTCATTCATGGTTTAAATGTACGCATTTTGATTCACATGAAAGCTCGTTCACATGAACGAGCTATTGATATTGGACCTTTAGCCAAAGTTCAATGTATTTGATCTTCACATAGTTGTAATAACTGAACCAGTTAGTTGCTGCAGCTCACGCAGTATTTTAAAGAGAAAAGGTGACTGGGTCCTTTTTCCCTTTCGCAACGTTGACAAACTACAAACAAGATTCCTTCCAGATCATCGGATGACCGATGGGACACCGAAGATCTTCAGCTGATGAGCTGTAAAAGCAAAAGAACTGTTTCCTCCCTGGACCTGCACTCCACACTTTCTTCGGATAACAGACTTGGCAGACTTTCAGTTGCCAAGCAAGAGCAATTTCAAGTAAGGCTGGCATCTGGGCAATTGTTAGTCTTAGTTGTGGCTAGTTAATGTGAAGAATGTTGTTTATTTGAATTCATTCATGATTTAAATGTTGTTAGGGTTTTGCTAATTCAAACCTGGTTCTCTGGTGTGATAATCCAGCAAACCCCCACTAGGCCACCAGGGGGATGACTCAAGTGCAGAGGCATGAGGCGGAAGTAGAAAAGTATCAAAGTTTATTTACAAAATGTACAAACCACAGCAAAACACAAGTAATCCAAAAGCTCAGAAGATAAAGGAAAAAAAAAAATTCCAAAAGTTCAAAGTCCAAAAATAAGAAAAGGCAAAAATGCAAACACTCAGAAGATCTCAAAAATGGTAAAAACAAAATTCAAAAAAAGGGTCCAAAAAGAAAGCAAAAGTACAAAAACCACAAAGATACAGGCAAGGAACATGGAACAGAGGGAACTAGCACTAACAGGCATAGCATAGGAAAAAGACTCCGTGACAAGGGAACAAACAGAGGGGTATTTATACACACACTAATTAAGGAACAGGGCAGGGCAGGAAACAGGCAATGAAGACAAACACAAACACAGTGGTAGCCTCTAGAGGCCAAAACAGTCCCAGTCCTAACAGGACCCCCCCCAGGAGCATCTCCTGACATTCCCAGGGTGAGCCGGATGGAAGTCCCGGCATAGTCCTTTATCTAGAATGTCCCGGGCGGGGACCCAACAGCGTTCCTCAGGGCCATAGCCCTCCCAATCTACTAGATATTGAAGCCCGCCGCGGACCTGGCGGGAGTCAAGCAGGCGATGCACGGTAAACACAGTCTGACCCTGGAAGATGCAGGTGGGGGGTTCCTAGGGGCAGGGGCATACATGGACGTCAGTACAGGCCGCAACAGGGAAACATGGAATGTGGGGTTGATCCTCAGAGTCCAGGGCAACTGGAGCCGGTAGGCGACAGGGTTCACCCTGTGCACCACCTTGAAGGGGCCAATGTAGCAAGGAGCAAGCTTGCGGTTCTCCACCCGCAGCAGAAGGTCCTTAGTGGACAGCCAAACCCGCTGCCCAGGGCAGAAAGCGTGGGCAGGTCTTCTATGGCAGTTGGCCTGAGTCTGGTTGGTTCTGGAGGTCTGGCTGAGGGTCTTCCAGGTCTTGCGACACCGTCTCACATATTGGTTGACCAAGGGCACCCCCCGCATCCTCCTCCTGGTCCGGGAACAGAGGTGGCTGGAACCCGAATTGGCACTGGGTAAGGAACTCTCGACACTCACTGTGCTTGCCGTCATACCTCTGTGGTGCAGGAAGGCTGGGTTCGTGAGGTGAAGAAGGCAGCATGGCAGGAGGCACTGGAGCAGGAGCGGATGGTGGAGCAGGAGCAGAATCAGGCGGAGGAGATGGGGGCAGAGAAGTCAGCTGTGCGAGAGTCCGTCCATGAGTGTCCATGGTGGATCCGAGGCGTGTTAACACAGCCATCATTCCCTGAAGGTTGGCCGGGTAGACAGATGAAGAAGCCTCTGCGGAGTCAGTCATGACGGAGTCTCTGTTAGGGTTTTGCTGGGATTCAAACCTGGTTCGCTGGTGTGATAATCCAACAAACCCCCACTAGGCCACCAGGGGGATGACTCAAGTGCAGAGGTGTGAGGCAGAAGTAGAAAAGTATCAAAAAGTTTATTTACAAAGTGTACAAACGACAGCAAAAAACAAAAGTAATCCAAAAGCTCAGAAGATAAAGGGGAAAAAAAAAAACGCCAAAAGTTCAAAGTCCAAAAATAAGAAAAGGCAAAAATGCAAATGCTCAGAAGATCTCAAAAATGCTAAAAACAAAATTCAAAAAGAAAGCAAAGTACAAAAACCACAAAGATACAGGCAAGGACCATGGACCAGAGGGAACTAGCACTAACAGGCATGGCATAGGGAAAAGACTCCATGACAAGGGAACAAACAGAGGGGTATTTATACACACACTAATTTAGGAACAGGGCGGGGCAGGAAACAGGCAATGAAGACAAACACAAAAACACAGTGGCGGCCTCTAGAGGCCAAAACAAACATGACAAGATGGAAATAACAGCGGCCTCTAGAGGCCAAAACAGTCCCGGTCCTAACAAATGTATGCATTTTGATTCACATGAAAGTCGGTCTTGGACCACGTGTTGTTTGATTTGCTTTGTTTACTATCTGTGTTTAGTTAGATCATGCATGCATTCTCTCTCTCTCTCTCTCTCTCTCACACACACACACACTCTCACACAGATACACATAAACATGTGATTTCTCCCTCACATTTTAACATCCACTCGCCCCTACACTGTAAACTCGCATATAGCCTATTACTTCTGATCACCATTAGTGCCTTAGTTATCATCATATTCACTGCTGATTTCTTACTCTGTTTACTGCTGGTTATTATTCTACTTACTACTGACTATTGCTTTATACGCTACTGACTCTTATTTGTATACATTGTATCACCATTTATATTGAATTATTCCTTGGCTGCTATTGTTGCTATATCTGATCAGTATTAGTTTGCTAATTCATGTCAGCTATTTCAATAAATGGTATCTTTGGAATATATTGTGTCCTGTCTATTGCTACAACATTCACTGAGTGCCAACCTCTGCCAAACAAGTATTCTAATTGCCTTCGCCCATTTGGTTGTTATATGAATGTTATAGATCTAGAGTAAACATATTACATTAGAGCTACAATACTCACTAAACTATAGCAACATCACCACTAAGTTATTCCATTGATTTTAATAGTTTAGCTATAAACTATTAGACACTTGAATTAATGATTAATGAATTTATGAGACTGATCCCTTTTTACATGAGACTGATTTGATAAGCCTATTGCACCTGCATAGGTGTGATTGGCTGCTGGGATGTCCAATGGCAGGAGAGGAGTGTGCCCAGGTGATGAGTTTGTCTCTAAGTTTGGGTGGAACATGCAAAAGTCTAGGTGGGCAGTTTTCAGGAGGGCTTGTGGGTTGTGCCAGTCTGATCTCTCTGTCAACATCCCAGGTTATGGCTTGTAGAAAGCATTCAAGTGACAGGATAATGGTAGGTTCAGATGAGTACGGTGAGGATGAGTGGATTTGGGAGAGAGCATCAGCCTCGGTATTTCGGGAACCAGGATGATAGGAGATGGTGAATTGAAATCGTGTGAAGAACAGAGCCCATCTGGCCTGACAAGGGTTCAGATGCTTTACTGTTTGTAGGTATTCTAAGTTCTTGTGATCAGTCAAGATCATGAATTGGTGAGCTGCATCTTCTAATCAGTGCCTCCACTCTTCTAGGGCCAACTTGACAGCCAAGAGCTCTCGATTACCAATGTCATAGTTCCTCTCAGTGGGTTTAATCTTCTTCGAGTAGAACACTATAGGGTACAATTTAGGTCGTTCACCAAGGTGCTGAGATAGAACTTCTCCTACTCCTGTTTCTGATGCATTCACCTCCATAACGCAGGGTTTGTTTGGAAGGATCTGGCTGCTGAAGTATGGGAGCTGTGGTGAAAGCCATCTTCAACTGGTAGAAGGCTTGATCAGCTGAAGGATTCCAGCAGAGGCGACAGGGTCAATTTTATAGGAGAGACAAGGATGAGACAAGCTGTGATGGTGCTGAACCAGCGGATGAATCGGCAGTAGAAATTGCTGAACCCCAGAAAGCACTGCAACTCCTTAACTGATGTGGGAGTGGGCCACGATGTCATGGACGTGACTGTGGCTTGGTCCATGCTCAATCCCTCTGAGCTGATAATGTATCCCAGGAATGAGATCTGGCTGACATAAAACTCACATTTTTCAACTTTAACATACAGGTGATTCTGGAGCAAGTGAGAAAGCACTGACCTGATATGCTCATGGTGGATGTTCTCATCTGGGGAATAGATCAAGATGTCATCGATGTAGGCAATAACAAACCTCCCCAACATGTCCCTGAGCATGTCATTGATGAGGCACTGGAAGACATTCGGAGCGCAAGAAAGACCATAAGGTATGGTGAGGTATTTGATGTGGTCCATGGTGGTGCTAAAGGTGGTCTTCCACTTGTCACCCTCATGAATCGTGACCAGGTTGTATGCGCTGTGAAGGTCTAGTTTTGAGAATATCTTGGCAGATCTGAGTTGTTCTAGGGCTGAAGGTACCACTGGGAGTAGACATGGGTACTTTACTGTGATCTGGTTCAGGCCCCTATAGTCTATGCATGGCCAGAGACCTCCTCCTTTCTTCTCAATGAAGAAGAACCCCACTGAGACTGGAGATGTTGAAGGTCTGTTGTACCCCTACTGCAGGGATTCTTGTATGTACTCCTCCATGGCCGCTTGTTCAGTCAGGGACAAAAGGTATATGTGATTTCAAGGAGGAGTAGTACCTGGGAGGAGGTCAATAACACAGTCATAGGGATGGTGAGGAGGCAGACCCTCCTTTGCTGAATACCTCCTTTAGTTCAAGGTAGCAAGCTGGGACGTTGTTGAGGGAGTCAGGCTGGGTGGTCTCCACAGAAGTAGATGAGAGAGCAAGTTGGGGAAGTTTCATGCAGTTCTGAAGACAGGAAGGAAACCACTGAAGAATGTCATATTGTTGCCAGGAAATCAGAGGATTATGAAGTTGGAGCCATGGGTAACCCAATATTAGGTCAAGATGTGAGGTGAGAGTGATGAGAAGGGATATGTATTCTATATGAATCACTCCTACTTGAATCTCAAAGGTCATCATGCGCATTGAGACCAATCCCTCTCCTATGGGTCCCCCATCAATGGCCTTGAGCTTGATTGGTCTCAAAAGTGCATGGGTGGTCAGATAGTACTTCTGAACAATCATGCTGTTTATGAAGTTTCCCCCTGCCCCTGAGTCTATGAAAGCAGAGACCACATGGGTCAAGTCTGGTAGCTTTAATAACATTGGCACTTGGAAGGACTGTGCGTTACAAGACATGTCAGAACTCACCGGGTTCGTTGGGCTGATAGCCCTACTTGGCTGGTGGACTC
Organism: Neoarius graeffei; assembly: GCF_027579695.1. Classification (NCBI taxonomy): domain Eukaryota; kingdom Metazoa; phylum Chordata; class Actinopteri; order Siluriformes; family Ariidae; genus Neoarius; species Neoarius graeffei. The sequence goes on from NC_083576.1 coordinate 55,421,259, forward strand.
ATGGGAGTCGAGTAGGGCACTTAGAGATCAGGTGGCCAGCTTCACCACTATAAAAACAGAGACCCTCTTGCCTTCTCTCTCTCTCTCTCTCTCTCTCTCTCTCTCTCTCTGATCATTGTAGTCACATATGTGAGGCCTCCATCAGAGTTATGGGGCTTGTGCTAGGAGAGGGAGCAGGAGGTAGTTTCAATGAGGGTTGCTTTCTGATGAGATGATCTAGTCATATGGCCAGGTAGATAAGAGAATCGAGAGAGAGAGAGAGAGAGAGAGAGAGAGAGAGAGAGAGAGAGAGAGAGATGTTCGTCATGGCATGTCAGCTCACTGAATACCTCTGGATGCAAACCCTGGTAAAACATGGCTTTCAAGGCTGGCTCATTCCAGCTGCTGCCAGCAGTTAAGGTAAGGAAGTATAGTGCATAGTCTATGATGCTCCTTTCTCCTTGTTGGATCAGCAACAAACTCACTCCAACTTCGACTCCCTCAGGTCAATGGTCAAAAACTCTCGTGAAAAGCTCCAGAAAATGATCAAATGACGTGTTCACCCCATACAGCCATACTATGCTAGCCCACTGGAGAGCTTTACCAGTGAGAAGACTGATGAACTGAGAGATCTTGTGTTCATTGGTGACTCCCGTGAGAGACAAAAAATACAAGGAACATTGAAGAATGAATCCCTTACAATTGGAAACTTCCCAAATATCTAGCAGAGGAATGCTTCGGGATGCACCAGTGGGTGATGAGGGGTATGTGAGGATGGCCTGTGGCACTACAGTAGTGAGCTGTGACATCCTGGTGTTGAGATCGGTGATCATCTACTGGTGCTCTCCTAACAAACACCCCTGCATGTGGATTGGCATCCTCTGCTGTATCCATGTTTGGTGAAGTATCCTGTCAGGGCACAGGCACTTGTGGTTGCAGATGCACAGGAGAGTGGGTACGGCGCAAACTACAGCTGAAGCCAAATCGTGATGCAGAAATCGTAGTCAGGAAATGGGCGGAGGTCGATTGATCAGCAAACTGTCATGATCCGCCCTGGACTTCCACTCTGGAGATTTACTATCTCCCAGTTCAGCGCAATCTGGATCTGGTACAGGACTTCCATCTCGCCAGCATTCACTTCCTGGTCTGCTCTGCTGTATATAAATAGACTGTTCTCAGAAAGGGGACCTTACCAGAATGTCTTCTCTGTTTTTCACATCGTCTCTGTGCTATTTTTTGCTTCCTGGATTTTTGCTCTCTGTTTTGCCTAGTCTTAGCCACAGTTTTTTGCACTGTGTTTTTTGTCTCCAGTTTTTGTCAGAACTATTTTTCATGTCTTTTCATATTAGCACTTTGTCTTTATCTACCTCATTGTTGTCTGGATTATTTTTGCTATTTTTGTTTGTTGACTCTTTTTGGACTTTAATTAAATCATTTTTTATTCATTGGATTTTCTGGTTTGTGTTCTGCTATTGGATCCTAACTCACCACATCTCGCCACCCTTAACAGTATGTTCTGGCCAACATGGATCCAGCGGAACTTAACCATCTGAGAACAGCTATGCAGCAGCAAGGAGCCCTCCTCGGGACCCACCAACAGGAACTCAGGCAGATCACTCAGAACCTGGCCACCCTGTCTGACTCACTCAACCTCCTAGCCACACAACTGCAGCACTCCCAAGCTGTGCCTACCCCGACCAGCCATCTCTTTCTTCACCTCCCACCACCGCTGCTCTCCACGAACAAAGACTCCCTTCGCCTCAGCCCTACAGTGGAGAGCCAGGTACCTGCAGATCTTTTTTGTCACAGTGTTTGCTGATCTTGGAGCTTTAACCTCTGGCTTTCCCCACAGAACACTCCCGGGTAGCCTATACCATCACGTTCCTCACTGGCAAGGCCAGGGAATGGGGGACGGTGGTCTGGGATGCCGATGCGCCCTGTTGTTCCAGCTTCAAGGAATTCTCTGAGGAAATGAGGCGAACATTCGATCACTCTCTGTCTGGCCAGGAGGTGGCAAGAGAGCTCATGGAACTGCGGCAGGGGTCCTGATCTACCTCGGATTATGCCATCGAGTTCCGGACGTTGGCAACATCATGCGGTTGGAACGAGAGTGCCCTGGTCGACACATTCCTACATGGCTTATCTGATGCCATCAAGGATGAACTCGTCTCGCGGGAACTGCCATCGGACCTCTCCAGCCTGAGGGACCTTGCCAATCGTATCCATGTATCCAACAATGGAGGAGAGAGAGGAGTTGCTGCAACTTCAACCCCTCTCCGTCACCTGCCTCGTCCATCGAACCCATGCAGGTAGATCGGGTACAGGTGTCAGCAGAGGAACGACTGCGCCAACGGAGCATGGGGGCTTGTTTCTACTGCTGTCAGCAGGGACACATCTGCTGAGCCTGCCCGCTAAAAGGACGAGCCCACCAGTGAATCGAGGGGCCCTGCTGGGCAATGCTCGGAACCAGTCCCCTGCCGACTGACCATTGCTCCCCGTCATCATCACTTTCAACAATCGGCATCACCATCTTCAGGCGCTCGTCAACTTGGGGGTGGACAGGAACCTGATCTGTTCTGCAACCACCAAGGATCTCGGAATCCCATTACTCGCCCTCGAGGTCCCTCTCACCATCCTGACACTCAATGGCACTGGCTTGACCACCATCACTCACCTCACCACCCCGCTCACCCTAAGGATTTCAGGCAATCACTCTGAAACTATACAACTTAACATCATGAACAACCCTCACATTCCCGTTATTCTTGGATTACCCTGGTTGATGCAGCACAACCCCCACTTAAACTGGACTGACCACACTATCTTAGGCTGGAGTCCTTTCTGCCTGGCCTCCTGCCTGAACTCTGCTCTGCTTCTCACCAAACCACCTCAGCCAGCGAGTTTCCCAACCTTTCTCATGTGTCTCCGGAATATCTGGACCTCAAGCCTGTCTTCAGTAAGACCTGAGCAGTGTCCCTTCCCCCTCATAGGTCCTATGACTGTGGTATCTACCTCCTGCCAGGGACGGCGCCACCCAAGGGACGTCTCTACTCTCTTTCCCCCGACGAGAGACAAGCCATGGAGAAATACATCACTGAGTCTCTGGCAGTTGGGATCATCTGCCCTTTCTCCTCCCCAGCAGGGGCAGGATTCTTGTTTGTGGAGAAGAAAGACAAGATGCTCTGCCCCTGCATTGACTATCGAGGTCTCAATGCCATCACAGTCAAGAACCACTACCCACTACCGCTCATGACTACAGCCTTCGAACTACTCCAGGGAGCTAAGGTGTTCACTAAACTGGACTTATGCAATCCCTACACTCAAAGAAATGAAACATGCATGTTGCTGGAGTTAAATAACTAGTTCATGTTAAATTTATTAAATATTGTTGTGTTTAACGATTAAATCAAGTGAGTTTTGTTTTAATAACCTAACAGTATTGGTTTTTATGATTATTAGACCTTATTGAGTTGGATTTATGTAATACAGTTGATTAAACTGCATTAAGGTTGTCCCAATGCGCTCTCTGTACTTTCTTACATACGCTCAGTAAGGCAGACGGGGGCAGTGTTGCCAGATTGGGCGGTTTTAAGCGCATTTTGTCATGTTTTGAACATATTTTGGGATGGAAAACGTCAGCAGTATCTGGCAACACTGGACGGGGGGAGCAACGGCCATTTTTGTAGAATTCCAGCGCATGGTTCGGCTTGATGCAGATCAGTGTGAAGACATAATGGTTTTCTTGGTTATATGCACTTAAAGATGCCCGTGCACTTTACAACAAAGGCGAAGGCTTTTTTTTCTTTAAAGTAACTTGAATCACCTTTCTATTTTTTTGACATTGTAATCTGCCAAATGTTTAGTTTTTCAAATTGAAAGATGCACTTGGGCAAACAAATAAAACTGAGTTAAATAGTTATTTTGTGTTGTGTACGGTACTTTAAGTAGATATTGTTGGAACAAATGCAGACAGTACAGAACGCAGAAATGTAAATTAAACACAAGTTTATTAAATAAATCCAACATAACTCTGTTCACCAAATGCAACGTGACGTTGTTAATTAAATCCAACATAACTTTGTCAGCTAAATCCAACATGGCTTTACTTAATACCATCCATGCAACTTTGTGTAGTAAATCTAACATAACTCTGTTGAATAAACTCAACTGTATTCAACACATCTAAATTAACACAGTTTCGTGGGACCGGTTGCCATAACTTGGTTAAGTAAATCCAATGTTTTTTTTTTTTGAGTGTATCACTGAGTGGAAGACGGCCTTCAACACCACCACAGGCCACTATGAGTACCTCGTAATCCCTTTCAGCCTGACTAACGTGCCCGTGGTATTCCAGGCATTGGTTAATGATGTCTTGAGGGACTTTCTTAACACCTTTGTCTTTGTTTACGTGGACGATATCTTGATTTTCTCTCGCTCCCTGTGGGAACATTGGGGTCACGTCTGGCAGGTTCTTCAATGCCTGCTGGAGAATAAGCTGTTCGTTAAGGCAGAGAAGAGTGAGTTCCACGAAGGCTCTGTCTCGTTCCTGGGGTTCATCATTTCACCAGCCAAGATCCAGATGGACCCCCTCAAGCTGGAGGCAGTTGCTGACTGGCCCACCCCATCTTTGAGACAAGAGCTCCAGCACTTCCTGGGGTTCACCAACTTTTACAGGCGTTTCATCCACAACTTCAGCACGGTGGCCGGACCTCTCTCAGCCCTGACCTCGACCAAGACCAAGTTCAAGTGGGGGGAGGAAGCAGAGAAAGCCTTTTCCAGTCTCAAGCACAGGTTTACCACAGCACCCATTCTCACCATACCCGATTCTACCAAGCAGTTTATCATCGAGGTCGACGCCTCCGAGTCAGGGGTTGGAGGGCCAACAACAACAAGGTCCACCCATGCTCCTTCTTCTCCCATCAGCTATCCCCAGCCAAACGAAACTATGACATCGATGACCGTGAACTACTGGCCATGAAACTAGCTTTGGAGGAGTGGAGGCACTGGCTCGAGGGGTCTGACCTCCCGTTCCTAATCTGGACCAACCATAAAAACCTGGAGTACCTCAAGTCTGCCAAACATCTCAACTCTCGTCAAGCCCATTGGTCTCTTTTCTTCTCCTGATTCAACTTCACGCTCTCCTACCATCCAGGCTCCAAGAATGGCAAACCCAATGCCCTGTCCAGGATGTTCTCTTCCCACCAAGAGGAGTCCAAGCCACCCGAGACTATCCTTCCTCCACGCTGCCTGGTGGGAGCCACTATTCTAGAAGTTGAGCTGCTTGTGCAGAAGGCCCTGGAGCAGGACCATGGTGAAGGTAACTCCAACAATATTCCTCGTAAACATCTGTTTGTTACCTGTCATGTGCCAACTCAGGTGCTGCAGTGGGGTCATGGTTCCAAGCTGGCCTGTCATCTGGGAGCCACCTGAACCCTGGCTCTCATCCAGCAATGTTTTTGGTGGCCATCCATCAAGGAGGACGTCCAAGAGTTCGTGGCAGCCTGCGACACATGCTTCCAGAACAAGACAGACAATTGACCCCCTGCTGGCTTACTAAGACCCCTTCCCACTCTGCATCGGCCTTGGTCTCACATCGTCCTGGACTTCATCACAGGACTCCCCAACTCAGGTGGCAATACATCCATCCTAGCTGTCATTGACCATTTTTCTAAGACTGACCATTTCATTCCTCTGCCCAAGCTCCCCTCAGCCAAAGAGACTGCAGAACTACTCATCCACCACATTTTCCGCCTACATGGTCTGCCTACCGACATAGTTTCTGAACGGGGTCCTCAGTTCACTGCATAGTTCTGGAGAGCCTTCTGCAAACTCATCAGGGCCACCTGTAGTCTCTCCTCAGGCTTCCGCCCACAGACCAATGGCAAGGCAGAACTGGCTAACCAGGCTTTGGAGGTTGCACTCAGGTGCATGGCGTCCAGGGATGCCAGTTCTTGGAGCAAGTACCTACCTTGGATCGAATATGCACATAACACTCTCCCTTCCTCTGCCACAGGTCTCTCTCCATTCCAGTGCTCACTAGGGTACCAACTACCACTGTTCCCCAGTCAGGAGGAGGAGGTCACCGTACCATCAGCCCAGTCCTTTATACACCGCTGCAGGAGAACGTGGGCATTGGCCCGGAGAAGACTCATTCGCTCCGCACTCACATCCAAGAAGCAGGCCGACAAACATCGCTCCAAGACACCCACCTACCGGGTGGGTCAACGAGTTATGCTCTCCACACACCACCTACCACTTAGGGCCGTCTCTCGCAAGCTGACAAACGGGTTCCTTGGACCCTTCCTCATCAAGAAGGTAATCAATCCATGTTCTCTTAGACTGGCATTACCACTCACCATGTAACGTGTTCATCCCACCTTTCATGTATCAAAGCTTAAACCTCTGGTTTCCAGTCCTTCACCATCAACCCATCAAGGTAATTGAAATTTCTTTTTTCTCTCCCTCTCTCTCATCTCTCTTTCATGCAATGACAAAGCAGTGCACTTCAGAAACAGTTTTGTCATCTCACAGGTTTTGATATAAGCCTTGCATAAAACAGCCACGAAATTATTTTATGCAATGTTTATTATTGTGTTGTAAAGGCCCACCCTTCAAATAAAGTGTCAATGAAAACATACATTTCTGACCGGCTCTGAGGTGTCCAGTCTTATATCAGGAAATCTCAGAAGGAAATCAATTCATAGTGCGAATGTTTTAAAACAGCAACCTCAAAAATTGTGACCACATTGCAGGACAAATTATCACCAGGACATTTTTTCTCTATTCTAGGAATTTATTGCCTGCTGTTCACATGAGTCTTTCTTAAAATTTGCTGGGAATTTTATCAGGACTTATTCAATTTGTTTACCTTGTCAAACTTCCCATCATTTCATCACTGGTTGGTGTTCACATATAATCCCTTCCCACTGATAAAAGTGTTGCTGTGATTTAAAAAAAAAAATCTCAAAGCATTTGAATTTATCAATGCTATGTGTTCATGCATGGCTGCAATTTGAAGGTAGGACTGGAGTTTCATAGCTTAATCTGGGCTAAACTGTAGAATCAAATTAATCACTTAAATGCAGAAAATCATTATTAATTCATGATCAATCATCCAAACACAACGTAAGAGATTTGTGGAAAAGCTTCCACTATGGTTTAATGTTTTGGTTACTGATTCATTAGTTCATTGGTTGGTTAAGTAAACACTGTTTTGACTATTAAGAAAGATCCAAATCAACTTATTTTCATAATTTACTCAGTCGATTTTGTTGACTATTGCATCTGTAGTCTATAGACTTCATATAATGAAGTTAAATCCTGTTATAAACAGCATCACTCAGACTTCATCTTACACTGCGTAAATACAAAGATAGTTAATTACTGAAATAACCTTTTAAAGCAATACATTTGGCCATGCTCAGCACAATCTGAAAAAAAGATACAGGTACAGTAAATGTCAGCTAGAATACATCTAAAATAGAACCTTATTTCCCCCATAACGTAATTATTTTTCTCAGCAGATATGACCTTTATGACACTGTGTTACTCCCTTATTCATTACCTCCACTCCTCACTTTTCTTTGAAAATACACACAACCAGATACACACAAACACACAGGTGTTTAAGGATGACCCAGATAGTAGGGGACATAGGTCAGCAAAGCAGTGATGCCTCTGGTTGGCTCAGTGAGTCAGTAAGTGTGTCCAAGTCCCTGCTGGATATAATGCAGTGTCTGCTCAGCTCACTCTCGCTGCCCAGCCCCTTCATTAGCTGCTTTTAATTGCTTATTTAATGGGCTCTCTTTGAGCTCAGGGGCCATGCTGTGAGAGATAGACTACAACACTACATGCCAGCAGAAACACAACAGGGACTCCACAGACTCGGCCACAAGCACCACCACCACCACCATCATTACCATTTCTTTGTCACTCTCAAATTTGAAGGATGTGATTGGCTTCTGTTACAGACGTTTTAATAATAAGTCAAGTCAACTTTATTGTCAAATATGCTATACATGCTCAACATACAGCACAGATGAAATATCAGTCCTCTCTGACCTACGGTGCAAACAGGCAATGCAATAAATAAAAATAGAATAATTGAAAAAAACAAAAAATATAAACAGTATAAACACTCTAGATAGGAACTAAACATAGACTAAACACTCAAACAATATAAACAGTATAAATAAACAGTATAAACACTAGATAAGAACAAGACATAGACTAAACACTCAGACAATATAAACAGTGTAAACACTAGATAAGAACTACACACAGACTAAACACTCAAACAGACAATATAAACAGTATAAACAGTCTAGATATGAACTAGGCGTAGACCAAACACTCATATATATATATATATATATATATATATATATATATATATATATATATATATATATATATATATACACACACACACACACACACGCACACACAAATTGGTTCATATAACCAAACAGTCGAGGGCACTTGAGGTATAGCAGGTAAACATGAAACATGAAATAAGCAGTGTAAACAAACTAGCAGCTGTTAAGATGAGGTAGTGCGGAATAGTGCAAATGAGTGAGGTAAAGTGAAATGTGCAGTCCCTGAGTTCAGTGTGTTAATGAATGATGAGATGTACCGTATGTATGTATGTATGTATGTATGTATGTATGTATGTGTGTGTGTGTGTGTGTGTGTGTTGGGGGGGGAACTGTGAGGATGACATGTCAGATGCTGAAGGGGGGTGTGCGAGCAGAATCTGTGGCAGGGGGCAGAGGGGAGAGGAGGGGCAGAACAGGGAGGGAGTTGAGCCTCCTGACTGCCTGGTGAAAGAAACTGTTCTTGAGCCTGCTGGTTTTGGCCCGGAGACTCCGCAGTCTCCTCCCCAACGGCAGCAGGCTGAAGAGGCTGTGAGATGGGTGGGGTCACCTGCAATCCTGATGGCTTTGCAGGTGAGGTGGGAGTTATAAATATCCATTAGAGAAGGGAGAGAGACACCAATGATCCTCTCAGCTGCTCTCACGATGCGCTGCAGAGACTTGCAGCAGGACACGGTGCAGGCGCTGTACCACATGGTGATGCAGCTGGTCAGGATGTTCTCGATGGTGCCTCTGTAGAAAGTGTACATGATGGGGGCCGGGGCTCTTGCCCTCCTCAGTTTGCGGAGGAAGTACAAACGCTGTTAGGCTTTTTGGCCAGTGATGCGGTGTTGTTGCTCCAGGACAGGTCTTCAGAGATGTGCACACCCAGAAACTTGGTGCTGCTCACCCTCTCCACTGCAGCACTGTTGATAGATAGTGGCGCATGCTGGGTGTGATCTCTCCTGAAGTCCACAACAATCTCCTTCATCTTCTCCACGTTCAGACGGAGATTGTTGTCCTTGCACCACATGGCCAAGTGGCTCACCTCACTCCTGTAGATTGTCTCATCGCCATTGTTGATGAGACCCACCACAGTCGTGTCATCCGCAAACTTAATGAAGAGATTTGAGCTGGATGTTGGTGTGCAGTTGTGGGTCAGCAGAGTGAAGAGGAGGGGGCTTAGCACACATCCTTGGGGGGCCCCCGTGTTCAGTGTGATGGTGCTGGAGGAGTTGCTGCCGACCCGTACAGTCTGTGGTCTCCCCGTCAGGAAGTCCAGCAGCAAGTTGCACAGGGAGGTGTTGAGTCCCAGCTGGTCCAGTTTGTGAATGAGCTGCTGAGGAATGATTGTGTTGAATGCTGAGCTAAAGTCTATGAATAGCATTCTGACATACGAGTCTTTTGTCTTGAGGTGGGTGAGGGCTGAGTGGAGGGCAGTGGAGATGGCGTCATCGATCGAACGGTTGGACTGATATGCAAACTGGAAAGGATCCAGCACGGGGGGGGGGAGGAGGGCAGACTTGATATGCCTCATGACTAGCCGCTCGAAGCACTTCATGAGGATGGGAGTGAGTGCGACAGGGCGGTAGTCATTGAAGCAGGAGGGAGACGGCTTCTTTGGGACCGGGATGATGGTGGTGGTTTTGAGGCACGTGGGGACAACAGCCTGGCTCAAAGAGATGTTGAAGATGTCTGTAAAGACATCTGTAAGCTCCTCGGCACAGTCTCTCAGGATACGACCAAGAATGTTATCAGGACCCGGGGCTTTTCGTGTATAATATAATACACTGTGTTTGTAATGCTTTTGTAGACAGAAAGTGGCACAGGATATAAAAAAGTAAAAGGAACTGAGAACATCAAAGCCAAAGTAACAGTTATTCCATGACACTGAGTCATACACGAGCTGATAGCCGAGTTGGCTATAAGCCATGTACGACAAGACTGAGTGAAATAACTGTTTTATTATATCCACATTCACTGGATTTTGAGAAATGAAGCAGTTTTATTTTTATTTTTTGCAAATTTAATTAATAAAAACTTTTAAAAAGTCTGACAAAATCATTTGCGCTGAGAATGTAAACAAAGCAGCAAAATAACAGTAGTGATTTGTGAAAAATGCAATAATAATAATCCTTGAAAAATAAAAAAGATACATTCTTACCATCAAATACTTTTATTCCATATTTTGTTGCTTTTTTGTATTTTGTGTGTGTGTGGGGGGTTCTTCTTCTTCTTTAGGTTTTTTTTTTATGGTTGGCAAACCAACTTAAAGGTGCATTACTACCACCGACTGGGCTGAAGTGTGGAACAAGAACTATTGGGGGAAAAATATTTTTTGAGCTATTTCTGTTTCTTTTAAATACTTGATAACAATTTTGAGGGGGTTGTTTTCGAGTAGAGTTTTTATTTTGTCCTCGGTTGGTTCAGCAGCATGCTCTGCCATTTTGTTTTTCTCTACTCACAGTTTATGCGCTGATTTCCTAGTAGTAGAGTAGCCAATCAGAGTGTGCAATTGCTTATATCCAGTGAATGCAGATAGAATAAAAAAGAATATACACTCGCAGTTAACTTTATTAGGAACACCCATATGCCTGTACATTAATGCAGTTATCTAATCAGCCAATCGTATGGAAGCGAAAAGATGCAAAAAGAAATCATTCAGATACAGGTCACAAACTTCAGTTAAAGTGCATATCCTGGACCAATTTCGTTTTTTTTTTTAATATATATGAAAGTATGTCCCTTTACACACTCATCCAGAAGGGTAATTTTGCACCAGGCCATCTGTCTACAGCAGAAAAAAATAAAATAATAAAAAATGTCTGGAAAAATCCCAAGGGAGTCTGGAGCCAGATTCGTGACATCACGTGCGGATCCGCCAGCAGGCTGAGAGAGCTTGCATGGATTCAGTGCACAGTCTGTGTAGACCAAGTTTAGCAGCTAGCGATTTTACATTGAAATATGGAATTGTCGCCTGAGCTTCTAAACCCATGGATTCATGTATCAATGCTCATCTATCTATTGTTACATAAATCATATTTTTTCTAATTACTATTATGTATTTATATATTTCTTCATTTAGAAGAGTACTGGCTACTGTAGGAGAAAGATTTCATAAGCTACACACATGGAATTGGCTAAGCAGGGTTGTATACATTTAATGTGTTTGACAGGTCCCAAGATCTCAAGCCCTGACACGCATATCCCTTGATACATGTGAAGTAAGTGTATTATCGCCCAGCGCTTTCGTGTTGTTTACTTTTGTGTGTCAATAAATAACATTATCTGTGTACCACACAAACACAGGAACACCTAATTTAGAGTATAGTCTCTCTTATTTCTTACCCTGGCAACAGTCAACTTGTGAATTGCTGATTTTCTTGGTCTTTTTCTCGGCTCTGCTTGGTCCTCGGCTTCGAGGGCTTCAGTGGATGCGGCATTTCGCCTTCTGTCAGGGGAGACGAACACGGCTGGCTCCTTTGGTGGCGCTGACACAGATGGAGATGGTGTTGCTTTGGGCATTCTGACAGATGGAACTGTGTCTTTTTTCAGATCAAGTTGCCTCGTGAAGCCCCACTGCAAATAGTTCTCAAAGTCGTCAGGCCTTGTGAAGTGAGCACCGCAAATAATGCTGTAGTCTGTAGCATGTAGCCAATTTTTCTGGGTGCCTCGCACGAAGCGCTCCCATTTCTCTCTCATTGTTCAGTCTTTTGGAAAACAATGAGTACTAATCCCATCAAGATTGGTGTTGCTACACCCTCCTACGATACATCTATTAACCATTTTAATAATTACGTGATAACATTGAAGAAATTTGCAGAAAACCACCAAATAATAAACAAACCAACGCTGACGTAGGATTCAGAAGGAGGCGTCCAGCATGTGATGTCACAAAAATCAATGTTTGCCAGGAAATCCAAATGCCAAGTTTTTTCAGAGGCGGACGAATTCGCCTCAAATGGCTTGATTTCAACTGAATTTTTCTGGTATTGTGCAAGGTAAAAAAATTGTACAAAATGCAAAATGTGACAGATATTTGACCAAAGTTTAATATAAAATTGGAGAATTACATTGATCTTGCTCCTGAATTTACCCATGACCTGCACTTTAATGCTCACATCAAACATCAGAATGAAGAAAGAAGATGTGCCTGAATATTAGGAGGGGAAAAAAAAACATCTGGTCTTATTCCAGTCTTCATCTGTCCACTGTGGGTGAGTCTGTACCTATGATAGCTTCTGATTCTTGTTCTTGTGTAACGGAGGTCGTCTCCCCTTTCCCACGTTCTCTCTGCGTTGTGTATTTTGAAGGAAGGACATCACACCTGACCTGATTTTAGAGTTTTATTGTTCTGAGATATATGAAAAGAAATAAAACAATCAGGCATCGGAGCAAGCCAGACACGTAACACTCCTCTGCCTGAAGCCAGTCGCATAAGAGGCAGAGTGCATAATACACTGTACAAGCATAAATAATACAAATGCATAACCAGTGGCATACCTGAGATATATGAAAAGAAATAAAACAATCAGGCACCGGAGCAAGCCAGACGTGTAACACTCCTGCCCAACAAACCAGGTAAACCACATCAAATACAGTGGGCAGTACTACACTCATAACATTGCTAGCTGCAGCAATTGAGCTATCACTCCAGCCTTGTTAGCTGGCTGCAACATGAGCAAGTGTGCTAAACTGATTTAATGCACATAGAAATAAAACAGCAAAACTTGTGCATACAGCACACAATGCACTAACATTGCTACTACATTACAGATATACAAAACTCAAACTAGCAAATAAGAAAACAACAAAATAAAAACAGTGCACATAAATACCACATACCTCTGCCTGAAGCCAGTCGCAAAAGAGGCAGAGTTGAGGGCACCAGCAAAGTTAAAAGATTCCGGCATGGGAAAACCCCGCCCAGGCTACAACAGGACTTAAAGGAAAATGGACACGAAATCAAACATGGATGGGGAAATTCAGGGAACACATTCAACCCTGTTACACTTGGATGATAGAAGTGGAACTTGATGTGGTTTTCTGCTGTTGTAGCCCATCCACCTCAAAGTTTGATATGTTGGGCATTCTGTGATTTTTTTTTTTTTGCTCACCAGAGTTGTAAAGAGAGGTTATATGAGTTACTATAGGCTTCCTGTCAGCTCAGACCATTCTGGCCATTCTCTTGTGATCTCTCTCTCTCATCAACAAGGTGTTAACCTGCAGATCCTCTGTACACAGGATATTTTCCCCCACACCATTCTGTGTAAACTCTAGAGACTGTTGTATGTGAAAATCCCAGGAGATCAGCAGTTTATGAGATACTCAAACCAGCTCACCTGTTATCAACAACCATGCCATGGTTAAAGTCACAGAGATCACATTTTTTCCCCATTTATAGCTGCATGACTTTGTGCAGGCAGCATGGTGGTGTAGTGGTTAGCACTGTCACCTCACAGCAAGAAGGTTCTGGGTTCAAGCCCAGTGGCCGATGGGAGCTTTTCTGTGTGGAGTTTTCACATTCTCCCCATGTCTGCGTGGGTTTCCTCTGGGTGCTCTGGTTTCCCCTGCAGTCCAAAGAGATGCAGGTTAGGTTAATCGGTGGCTCTAAATTGACCATAGGTGTGAATGTGAGTGTGAATGGTTGTTTGTCTCTGTGTCAGCCCTGTGATGACCTGGCGACTTGTCCAGGGTGTACCCTGTCTCTCACCCGTAGTCAACTGGGATAGGCTCCAACTTGCCTGCAACCCTGCACAGGATAAGCAGTTACGAATAATGGATGGATGGATGGATGGATGGATGACTTTGTGCATTGCACTGCTGCCACATGATTGGCTGATTAGATAAATGTGTTAATGTGCAGGTGTACATCTATCCATCCATCCATTATCTGTAGCCGCTTATCCTGTCCTACAGGGTCACAGGCAAGCTGGAGTCTATCCCAGTTGACTATGGGCGAGAGGCAGGGTACACCCTGGACAAATCGCCAGGTCATTGCAGGGCTAACACATGGACACAAACAACCATTCACGCTCACATTCACACCTATGGTCAATTTAGAGCCACCAATTAGCCTAACCTGCATGCCTTTGGACTGTGGGGGAAACCGGAACACCCAGAGGAAACCCACACAGACAGGGGGACAGCATGCAAACTCCACACAGAAAGGCCCTCGCCAGCTGCTGGGCTCGAACCCGGACCTTCTTGCTGTGAGGCGACAGCACTAACCACTACACCACCGTGTCGCCCCTGAGCCAAATCAATAAGCACAATACAAGGAAATTACTTTGAATTTCACTGTGCAGGTGTACAGGAGTTCCTAGATAGTTACAACACAAAGCCTCACAACATGGCAAAGCAATTGCACATAACATGTAAGATGAAGGTAGTAACTGCAGTCAGAGAGGATGCTACTCAACTGGTGTTAAAATCATTTCTAAAAATCTGGGTTTTAAGTAGTTTCTTAAAACTGAAGAGACATTTCCCACATTTATTTTTTTTAATTGTTCAAATGCTGCGAATAATACTTACTGGTTCTACAAATCTCTACAAAAAAAAGTTCTCAAAAAAGTTCTCAAAGTCATTTTAAGTTACTAGCAAATTAAAGTTAGTTCAATGTAAAACCCTCAGTGTTAATTTCAAGATCACAGTCATAAAACACCTGCTGTGTGATAAATTAAAGATATCTAATCCTGCAGTTGTGCAGGTTTGTCACATTGGATAAGAAAGTGACTGCTTACTGCGGCTGAGCTTACTGCAGTGGTCATGTGCTGATTGAAATGCTATGCACCAGTGGATGCCATAAAGGCCAAACTGCTCATCATGTCTCTGCACGCTGCAGCATGCCAGAGGTGACCTTTACACCATTCTGCTCCATCATGTCACCCTCCTAACTGCAGGGCAATGCCAGTGGCCCCACCATGCCAACCACAGTCACTATATCAAACCTTGTACTAGACTCTATTCTGCAATTATGCATAAATGTAGTAACAGACAGAGAGTACAGTATAAATTTGTAGAAAGGTGTTCATTTTATGACAAATTATGAATATGCATAAATATCATTTCAGTTAAATTTTTGTGACCTTTCATTAATGTTTACAGGACAACTAAGGTGTTTTTTTTTGCTTTTGTTTTTAAAATTGTCATTTAGAATAGAAATCAACGTTACCATTAAAATAAAAAGCAAATTTTTAAAGAACCTAAAAAGTCAGAACAAATGTACAATCTCTGTGCATTACTGTTCTTATTCTTATGTGAGGACAGAGGTCTGATGACAAGCACTGAGTTTAGGAAATCACATACTTTGTCTCCATCCTATTCTCCACACAATGTTACACAACATTACAAAATTACTTTGGATTTATTTAATTATAACATTAAGTTCCATCATGTTCTTGTACTGTCATTCAAACCCATTGACTATATATGAGTATTTTATGTGTATGTTATTAAGAAAAAATAGAGAATGTGAACTCCATAGCACTTTGGTTTGTGTAAAAACTTCTTTCATCAGCTATGCAAGCAAAGTGCTTCTCAGGCTGTATATGATGAGTTTGGTTCCAAAATGCTATAAATCCACTGTAATAAACTTGAGAAAAAAATGTATTTTTTTACAAAAAAAATTGATAGCATGAAAACCATTATTTTCTGTTTGAAGCTTTATCATAACACTATGAGGTTGTAATAACATTAAAAATGCAAATCTAGATTTTTATTTTTAAAATTTTATTTGAATTTTTTTTCCAAAATGCAATATATCCATGACATGTTTCCTCCCAAAATGCTATAAATCCACTACATCAAGAAAATCATTTTTTTTGTCTGAAATATAACTAGAAACAAGAAGTAAAGTTGATCTACACATAAGAAAGCCTCTGAACTTTCTCAAATTACATTCATCTTGTTGTCTACAAGCCCCAATCTACTTTACATGCAAAGCTCTGAGGAATGTTTATAGACCCAGTCAGATGTTTACATGGAAAAATTTTTTTAAAGACAAACTTTTTATTCTGAACAATAAATGTAGAAGTTTGGACACCTTGTACAACATGTACAGTTAAATTCATAGCGGTACTCCCCTGGTTTGAACTCCTGGAGTTATGCAGGGTGGTTGTAGGCCCACTGTTGCTCCCTCTGGGCCGCCTTCATGTACTCCTTGATGATGAGTGCTACCAATTTGATGTGCTGTTGCATATCCTGCACATACCCCACTACTGACTGAAATGGGAACAGTTGCTCCTCCCAGGCCTCCTTAGCCATATCTAGCAGGCCACAAGGTCTACTGCCAAACAAGAGCTCAAATGTACTGAATCCTGTCGACACCTTAGAGGTCTCCAAAATGGCAAATAACACATACAGAAGGAGTAGGTCCCAGTTACGGCCTTCCTCGTTGACAACTCATCACAGCAGTCTTTTGAGGGTTTGATTAAAGTACTCAATGAGTCAATTTGTCTGGACATGGTACACTGAGGTCCAGAGATTTTAAACCTACAGCAGCTGACAGAGGTTCACCATCAACTTTGAAACAAGGAGAGGGTGCCTTGGTCAGTGAGCAGGTCCTTTGGGATTCCTAAACAGCTGAATAACAGCATGAGCTCCCTGGTGATGTTTCTGGATGTTGCCTTACAGAGAGGGGCAGCCTCAGAATACTGAGTGGAGTAGTCCACTATCACAAGGATATATTTGTGACCACAGGCAGATAATGGAAGTGGTCCTATGAGATCTGTGCCCCTCTCACTTGAATGGGACCCTGATGATGGGCAGTGAGATCAGGGCTACAAGGGCTGGCTTGTAGGGTGATAACTGCTGGCACTGGGGACACTGCTCGCAGGAGTTGTGGACTTCAGCTACCATTCCAGGCCAGTGGAGGTGGCCTTGGATTTTCTTCATTGTGTTGCAGAGCCCCAGGTGACCTCCCAGTGGGTGGGCATGAGCCAGGTGAATAATGGCATTGATCTTGGACCAAGTCATGACAAGAAGGTTACATGGCTCCCCACTGTGGCTGCAGTGATAATATAGTAGTATGTTCTTAAAATGGAAATAGGCCACAGGAAGAGTCTGGTTTGGGAGCTGACTCTCCCCATTGACTTGTAGCACCTGGCTCCAGTAGTACTTGATCTGGTCATCATTTTTCTGTTCCCTAATAAACAAGGAGAGGTGTGGGAGGGGCAAACTCACCTTCCAGACTGGCATCAGCAGCTGCTTCTTCCTCCTTGGC
This sequence comes from Neoarius graeffei, assembly GCF_027579695.1. Lineage (NCBI taxonomy): Eukaryota > Metazoa > Chordata > Actinopteri > Siluriformes > Ariidae > Neoarius > Neoarius graeffei. The sequence continues at coordinate 55,438,815 of NC_083576.1, forward strand.
CAGAAGAGTGGCTGGAGCTCTGCATGGTCACCATCATCATAGTTTGGCTGGCAGATTCAGCTTCCCCTTGGAGGACAAGAATGGAGATAACTCTGGCCAGTCTCTCCCTACAAACAAGGGTCCAAGCAAATCAGGGATTAATCTGATAGTCACAGGATACTCACCTCCTCAGAATTGCACCCAGACTTCCATGGAAGGGATCTCACTCACATCCCTGTGGACACACTTCACCATCAAGGTTCCACAGGGTTGGACAGCCTTGAGGAGGGCTGAAGGAGGAGCCAAGGTGATGGAGCACTCCGAGTTGAGCAGTGCTGTCACTTGGGCCCCATTCAATTGGAACATGGTGGTTGGGGCATTGGGCTGCAGACTGGTGTGAACTGTACATGTGGCCAACCATGGCTTATGGACTCAGGAAGTTAGCTGTAGATCAGGGCTTGCAGAAATCAGTTGATAGTGACCCTCTCAATGATCTCAGTGGCTGTGAGCTAGTCAGGCTGGAGCCACATCCAGGCAATGGGCAGGAACACGTCCATTTGGCTGCTTGGTTCCCAGCTGGGTTGATATGTCCAGTGGTGGAACTCAGAGACAACTCTGCTGGGGACAGCCCACAGCAGGCTCAGATCTCTTCTTTCAATGTGGGGTAGTCCTCCATGTTCTCCTCTGACAGGGCATAGTAAGCCCTCTGGGCTTTCCTTGTGAGGTAGGGGTCCAGGATCTTCAACCAGTCCCTCTGGAGCCAGCCTTCTCTGCTGGCTACCCTCTCAAAGGTTGGCAGGAAAGCATCTATATTATCATGGGTAGTGAACTTTGCCTGTAGACTCTGGGTGTCCTGGGCTGGTTTGAGGAGGGGGACAGCAGTGTTAGGAGCTCCTGAGTCACTACATGGAGGCCTGTTTAATCTCCTGGGAGAGCCGGCTTTGCTGGATTCTGCCCTCCAAGAGGTGCCTCATGATGAGCTTTATGGACATTGGGGCAGGGCCAGTGTCAGAGTCTAATGCCTGGATTTTGACTCAGTGTATCAAGCTCTTGCACCAGGACCAAACACAGACATGGAGACAGCAGTAAGTTGAAAGAAAGTTTGTTTTTTTTTATTTGGGAGATGTGAAGTTAATTGGCACAGGAAGGGATTTGCAGTGGAAATAAGTGCTGGTCTTCAGTGGTGTGGGTTGAGTGGCAGTGCCAGAAGTGGAGAGAGGTGAGGTCTCAGTGCAGGGAGCTCCACAAAGTGTCAAGGGCTGGTGCTGCAGTATGGAGGTAAGAGAAGTAGCTTGTCTCTGCTAGAGTCTGCAGGCACAGTGATAAAGTGAGTCCGTCTCAGTGTAAGGAGACATAGCACTCACTGTGTGTTGAATGCAGCACCCTTTTTTACTCCCCTGGTGCTTCTTGGAGGGGAGATTGAGTCACCTTTTATGGAGCTCCAGCCATGCTGCATTAGGCAATCCCATTGCTTTCCTTGAGTGGTGGTGCTGAAGTGGCACAGTCTTCCTCACACTCTAGCAGTGTTAGGGAGCTGTCCATTCAGCACCATTACAGCAGCATGGTGAGGAGCACTTTCATTTATTGAACTCTCTCTATGTGGAGTTTGCATGTTCTCCCCATGGGTTTCCACCAGGTGCTCCAGTTTTCCTTTCACAGTCCAAGCACATGATGATTAGGTAACAACTTGCTGTTATTATCTATCTGTTTTAGCCCTGCAATAGACTGGCAACCTTCTAAGGGTGTCTTGCCTCTTGCTTGAAGTCAGCTGGCATTGGCTCCAGTTCCCCCCCCCAACACTGATGGATAAGCAATAGATAATTGATGGATGGATGGTCTCCAAGTAGAAATATTGTTCCTTGCTTTTCAGCAACCATTCTATTTTTTGAATAACTACATACATGGTAATTAAGCCATTTTTCTGACACATCTAAGGAAGTAATAGATGATCTTATCACATGACTAGGCACCAATTCAATCTGCAGCTAGATGTCAGCTCTCCCATGTGTGTGGAAGTGGAAAGAACTGGGCAAGATCTGCATCATCTGCAGGCCCCAATGAAATTACATGCAGGCTCTACAAAAATGCACCAGATGTACTGTGAGCCCTCTGGAGGCTGATGAGTGTGGTATGGCAGAAACAGGAGATCCTAACATCATGGAGTAGAGCAGGAGGCATCCCAAAGAACACCTGTATATACCAGTGAGTTTCACCAGATCAGTCACTTTATCAATGAAAGCAAAATATTCTTCAGCATGGTCACACACCGGCTGTCAGAGTACCTGGAAGGAAACCACTTTATTAACATCTCTATAGAAAAGGTGGGAACTCCATGATTTTCTGGGTGAATAGAACACATAAACATTACCTGACATCACATCTACCAGCCAAAAGGGATGGACCAGACCTCCATGTAGTGTTTCAGTATCTCACCAATGCCTTTGGCCCAGTTCCTCACAACTTCCTCTGGGCATTCTCTGCCCATAAGGGTTACAGAGTAGGCAAGATTCACAAACCTTGTCCTGACCTCCTTTCATGACATCCAGCCATGAAAGGACATCTACACCATAGAGTGGCAATGCCTGGAAATGGGTATACTGGAAGATTGCAACATCTCACCACTTCTATTCATGTTGACCATTGAAGTGGGTAGTTGTTGGGAGAGAGGATAAGTCTTTCTCCCATCAGAGTTTATATGCACAACTTCAAAACACATACTACAATCAGGGCATGCACTATGCAGGTCCTGAGAAAGCATCAGGAAAATATTGAACTGGCTCAGATGAAGGTCAAACCCAGCAAGTCCAGAAGCAATTCCACAATCAAGGGGAAGCTGTCAGAACAATGTTTCCACATATGCAATGAATCAATTCCAATGGTGGCCAAGAAGCCCATCAAAAGCCTGAGATGTAAATAAGATGTGTCTCTTAAGTACACAGAGAAAATACAGCAGCTCAGGCAGGACCCTTTCAGTGACCTTGAGAGAATTAGTAGTCACATACTTATTGGCAAACTGAAGTTCTGGTGCCTGCAAATTTGGGTTCCTACCCCATCTTATGTAACCATGGCTGGAGATGAAACTGGCAGAGTCTACTGACAGACACCTTTCTGTTTTAGCCAGTACTAACTTTTTCAGCAGTTTGTGCTACAGTAGCTCTTCTGTGGGATTGGACAATAAGGACTAGCCTTTGTATCCCATGCGTATCAGTGAGCCTTTGACATCCATGACCCTGTCACCAGTTCACCAGTGACAGTCTTTCCTTGGACCACTTTTGGTAGGTACAAACCACTGCATACTGGGGAGACCCCACAAGATTTGTTATTTTTGAGATATTCAGACCCAGTCATCTAGCCATCACAATTTACTCCTTGTCACAATAGGTCAGATCCTTATGCTTACCCATTTTTCCTGCTTCCAACACATTAACTTCAAGAACTGACTAATCTTTTGCTGCCTAAAATATCCCACCCCTTGAGAGGTGCCATTGTAAAGAGATAATCAATGTTAGGGGTCATCCATAATTTTCATCATTATCATGAGTCTACAAAGAGTAGACTTTTGAGCAATCCCCCCTCCCTCCCCCTCAAAAGTGTACATTAGCGGACAAAAAAATGATGATGGATCTACGTGGAATAGGAATTCAAAATAAAACCATGTCTTGTATTACTTTTTATTAAAATCGGATGACAGGACAATACAAAGATTCACAAGAGAAGAAAAGAAGACACAAGACGGGTCCAGAAGTTTTCATAGAAAGCAGGCGATTCATTTTACAGTCCCCCCAGGATTTTGCGGGCTTTTTTTTGTGATTGTTGCGGGCTAAAATGTCTGATGTTGAGGGGGGGGGTTTCCAAAAAATTGTGATGAAAGTTGTGGTGTTTTTTAGGTTTTTGTTGCGATTACATTGCGGGAGGAAGTGAAAGTTGTGAGAAATTGTTGCGATTTTCTCTTTTTGTGATTAAAATTGAGTGATATGTTAAATATTAAGTTATTACTGAAAAACTATTGATTAAAAAACAAAGACACTGAGAAATGGTCCTATAAACAACTTTACCAATATAAAAGATTACCAGGACTACAAAAATGCAGAAAAATAGGCTTTACTTATCCAAATGCACCTGTTGGTTCAAAAGTTAAAGTGCATAGAACCTCACAGCACAACATGAAGTTAACTTAAAATATAATATAAATGCCTCAGCTTTCATGTAAGAAAAAAAAACTATTAATACTAGTACTGTGTGCAGGCAGTCTCTCCTGAAGACTAAATTAAACAATAATTATAAACTAATAAAATAAATGGCTCAGGCTTCATAGAAGAAAAAAAAAACAATTTGAACAGAATCTCACAGTATGATGCTGAAGCTGCCTAAACAATGGAAAATAAAATACCATTTTGGCAAAAATGTTGGCACCCATTAATTTCTTCTATTAAGTTAAAAAAATAATGTAAAGTGCACACAGTCCTTCACTGTAAACATAACACACTTTCAGTAACAGAATTTAAGCCTATATAAACACTGACTCGCACATGCTGCTTCTCTTGAACATATACACAGAAGTAAGCAGTGTTGCCAGATACTGCTGACGTTTTCCAGCCCAAAATATGTTCAAAACCCGCCAAAATGCACTTGAAACCCCCCAACTGGGCGGGAAACCGCCCAATCTAGCAACACTGGAAGTAAGGCGGAAGGTAGTTTGTCAACATCACCTCAAAACCACGCCAACGATTGGTCAAATTTGTGGGAAAGTTTTGGTGATTGGATATAATTGCAACACCACTCTGAATTCGCGGGGATTGGTTGAATTTGCAAATCGCAACATCTTGGAGGGTCTGATTTTTGAAAATTAGGAACTGTCTTTTTAAGGGGAGTTGTTGCCTTTTGGCTTTGAAACGTTAGTTTTTGATTCTTTGTAGTTGGTAGAAGAGAGCAACTGGACTTGCTTGAAAAGTCTTGAAGAAGTTTCGCCTCTCATCCAAAAAGCATCCTCAGTTCTGTCTGTCTCTGTTCAGTGATGGTCATTCCAAGTTGACAAAAATGAACAATCCTCTCTGGCTAAGATGTCTGACAGTTTTCTGGAAGTCCTCTCATACTCCCGCACCAGTCGAAGGGAACTCATCCCAAAGTGCGTAGAAACATATCTGTGAAGATACTCAGTCATCCAGGTACATAGTAATCTGTGGTTGGTAGAAGAGATCAACTGGACTTGCTTGAAAAGTCTTGAAGACGTTTTGCCTCTCATCCGAATCTCAGTCTTCAAGTCTTCAAGTCTCAGTCGCATCTCAGTCTTCAAGACTTTTCAAGCAAGTCCAGTTGCTCTCTTCTACCAACCACAGATTACTATGTACCTGGATGACTGAGTATCTTCACAGATATGTTTCTACGCACTTTGGGATGAGTTCCCTTCGACTGGTGCGGGAGTATGAGAGGACTTCCAGAAAACTGGCAGACATCTTAGCCAGAGAGGACCGTTCATTTTTGTCAACTTGGGATGACCATCACTGAACAGAGACAGACAGAACTGAGGATGCCTTTCGGATGAGAGGCAAAATGTCTTCAAGACTTTTCAAGCAAGTCCAGTTGCTCTCTTCTACCAACCACAGATTACTATGTACCTGGATGACTGAGTATCTTCACAGATATGTTTTTGATTCTTTCCAAGCAGCCTGTCCTGCCCTAACTGCCTCCTCTCAGATGAATGCAGGAAACAATAAATGTTTAAAAACTGCTTGTACTCGTTTGAAGGAGTCTTGTGAATAGCGGTATTTCTGCTATTCACAAATTTGTAAATGCGGTCAAAATCTGGGTCAGCCATTGTTGTTGTATTGAAGAAAGAAAGCGTGTAGAGCTAGCTGACAACACCGTCGTGGCGCGAAATTTTTAACATGGCAGCCGCCAATTCGCATATTGACGGATCATCATTTTTTCATTTTTAAAAAGTGTACGCCTGGTCATTAACCCCCTCCCCCCCGTGTACAGTTTGTACGCTTATGATAATGATGAAAATTATGGATGACCCCTTATTCACTTCATCTGTCAGTGGTCATAAGTTTATGGATGATGGGTGTATGATGTCTTGCATCCTCTCAAAAACTTCATGAGCTTGCTGCAGACACTGAACAATGTGTATGAAGAGTCAGGATTCATCAGGATTGTAATAAACTAGTCTTGTAAAAGAGTTGAGAGTATGAGGCTAGGCTCATTGGCAAGCCATCAAAGCCCTCTCCAAGCTGCTGCCAGGGGTTATGGACAAAGAAGAAAGACCCCTCCTGGGCCCCGTCATCAAAGGGATGCCAGTTTTCACTGCTGAACCCTCTGAAGATGTGCAGGGTTGACCACAGAAACACTGAAGAAGGTACCATGAAGAGACCAGCATTATTCCTCAAGAAGCTTTACAGAAGCAAGTCACATGTGTGTGACTACAGGGATTGTAAGATCTAGTTATGTATAACAAGTGGTATATCTTGGTCCTTCAGGGCTTAATTTTACTCATTGTTGGTGTGAACATTGTGCAAGTGTTGATTATTTGGCTTATTTGACCTACTATTAAAAATAATAATTAATATAAGATTCAGTTTGGTAATGATACTTATGATGTATTAATGCTGAAGTTCAAGGGTTTCTTTTTTTCATCTGAACTGTTATGACCACTAGGCTCAAGTGACCATAACATAAAAGGGAGTCCACACAGTTGTTCCAATTTTAGCAGTATTTTAATTAAATAATAATAATAAAAAGAAGAAAAATGAGAAAGAACAAAGGAAAACATGCGCTGGGCAGGCCTTCTCCCAGTGAAGGCCTGAACAGCACACAACCAAACAACCAAACCAAAATGCCAGCAAAGCACGCCCTCCAACCTGACAGCCATAGGCTGTATTTGAACTGTTCCGCCTGTTTGGCCAAAGTGACAAGATACCAAACAGCTCCTCCTAAAGGTCGGGAGGGGGAGAGAGAACAAGTTCAAGATTAATATATCAAAAAGGTGGAGTAAGCACTCTCAGCATGACCAAGCTGGGCGTGACAGAACTAATGTTACTGTAGAAAGACCCTGATGTGGGTGGAGCACAGAAGCACGGCAGGCAGTTGTTTGCTTCTTAATTATTTTCTTTATTGCTGCTTTCCAGCACACAACTCAGACACTCTCTCTCACAGACACACGTACACACACAGGCTACTAGCAAGCCCTCAGCACCAACCTCCCCTTCTCACTCTCCTTTTATAGGGGGCGGTCACTGGAGGAGACACACAAACACACGTTAATTGACAACAGGTGTAGTGACATGACCACTCACCTTCCCTGACTCCGCCCTCCATTCACAGACTGACAATCAGCCATGCTCCTGCTGCCACAGTTACATAAAGTGGTGCTGGAAAGTTTGTGAACCCTTTAGAATTTTCTATATTTCTGCATAAATATGACTTAAAACATCATCAGATTTTCACACAAGTCCTAAAAGTGTCACGCTCCGCCCCGGACATCCGCTCCTGAGTTTGTGGATCTTCCACGTCAGCTCCAATCCGGATCTGGGACGGGAATTCCATCCTGCCTGCTTCCCCGTTCAGCGAGAGCTCACCTACATTCACTTCCTGATTACCACTGCTGCCTTTTTAAACTCCATTCTCAGCCACAGACAGTGCCAGAACATCTCGTATGTAGACTCTAGTCATTTTTTGCCTTGAGAATTTTTCATGTTTTTTCCTCCAAGTGTTTTTTCATGTCTTTGCCTGCCTCATTTTTTTTTTCAAGTCAAGTTTCACTTTTTTTTTATACCTGGACTATTTCCGTTATTGTTTTCTTAATCAAGTTTGTTTACATTTTTGCCATGCCTCTTTCTGGATTAAACCTACCACGGTTCTTGGATTACTGTCTGTGTGCATGTTCTGTTTTTGGGTCCTAATTCACCACACCTCCAGCAACCCTAACAGTACGTTCTGGCCAACATGGATCCAGCAGAATTCGCCCATCTGAGAATGGCTGTCCAACAACAAGGGACTCTCCTCAGGACCCAACAACAAGACCTATGACAAGTCAATCAGACCCTCGTCACCCTGTCTGACACACTCAACCTCCTCACCATGCAGGTGCAGCGTTATCAAGCCATGCCTACCCCTGCCCAGCCATCTCCGACTCCAGCTCCTGCCACCGCCTTTCTCTGCAAGCCGAGACTCCCAGCACCTCAACCCTATGATGGAGAACCAGGTACTTGCAGATCATTCTTGTCTCAATGTTTATTAATCCCAGAGCTGCAACCTCTGGTCTTCCCCACAGAATGCTCCCAGGTAGCATATACCATCATGCTCCTCACTGGCAAGGCCAGGGAGTGGGGAACAGTGGTCTGGGCTGCCGATGCACATTTCTGCTCCAACTTCAAAGATTTCTCCAAGGAGATGAGGCGAACTTTTAACTGCTCTCTGTCCAACCGGGAGGCAGCTAGAGAACTCATGGAGCTGCGGCAGGCGTCCCAGTCTACCTCAGACTACGCCATCGAGTTCCGGACGTTGGCGGCATTGTGCGGTTGGAATGAGAGCGCCCAGGTCAACGCATGGCTTGTCTGATGCCATTAAGGATGAACTGGTATCGTGGGAACTGCCATCGGACCTCTCCAGCCTCATGGACCTCACCAACCATATTGACGCCCATATCCAGCATTGGAGGAGAGAGAAGACTCGCCCCAGCTTCACCTCCTCTCCATCTCCCGCCTCGTCCATCGAACTCATGCAGGTAGACCAGGTTCAGGTGTCAGCTGAAGAATGAGAGCACCGACAGAGCACAGGGGTCTGCTTCTACTGCGGTCAGCTGGAACACATCTGCTGAACCTGCCCATTAAAAAGACAAGCCCACCAGTGAATCGAGGGGTCCTGGTGGGCAACACTCAAAACCAGCCCCCCGCTGATCGACCGTTACTCCCTGTCATCATCATCATCCTTGACAACCAGCACCACCTCCAGGCCCTCGTTGACTCAGGGGCGGACAGGAACCTGATCTGCTCCGCCACCACCAAGCATCTGGGAATCCTGCTACTCGCTCTCGACATTCCTCTCACCATCCTGACACTCAATGCCACCGGCTTGACCACCATCACCCACCTCACCACCCCACTCACCCTGAGGATTTCCAATAATCATTCTGAAACCATCCAACTTCATGTCATGAACGACCCCCATGTACCCATCATTCTAGGATTACCTTGGTTAATGCAGCACAACCCCCACCTAAACTGGGCTGACAACACCATCTTAGGCTGGAGCCAGTCCTGCCTAGCTTCCTGCCTGCACTCCACTCTGCCTCCCGCCAAGCCACTGCAGCCTTCAGCCAGCGAGTTTCCCGACCTCTCTCGCATGCCTCCGGAATACCTGGATCTAAAGCTTGTCTTCAGTAAGACCTGAGCAGTGTCCCTCCCTCCTCACAGACTCTATGACTGTGGAATTGACCTCCTGCCTGGGATGGCGCCACCCAAAGGACGACTCTACTCTCTCCCGTCGAAAGGCAAGCCATGGAGAAGTACATTTCCGAGTCCTTGGCAGCTGGGCTCATCCGCCCTTCCTCCTCCCCAGCAGATGTGGGATTCTTCTTTGTGGAGAAAAAGACAAGTCGCTCCACCCCTGCATTGATTATCGAGGTCTCAATGCCATCACGGTCAAGAACCGCTACCCACTACCACTCATGACCATGGTCTTTGAACTACTCCAGAGAGCCAAGGTATTTACCAAGCTGGATCTATGTAATGCCTACCATCTTGTCAGAATCAGGGAGGGAGACAAGTGGAAGATGACCTTTAACACCACCACGGGTCACTATGAGTACCTTGTAGTCCCCTTTGGCCTGACCAATGCTCCCGCAGTCTTCCAGGCACTCGTGAATGATGTCTTAAGGAACTATCTCAACATCTTCATTTTCATGTATCTGGATGACATCCTGATCTTCTCCCTCTCCCTGGAGGAGCATCAGGATCACATCCGGCAGGTCCTCTAGCACCTGTTAGAGAATAAGCTGTTTGTCAAGGTGGAAAAAAGTGAGTTCCACCAGAGCTCCATCTCGTTTCTGGGGTTCATCATCTCCCCAGCAAGGATCCAGATGGACCCCCTCAAGCTTGAGGCAGTTTCTGACTGGCCCACCCATCCTCGCGGTGGAAGCTCCAGCATTTCCTGGGGTTCACTAATTTCTACAGGTGCTTCATCCGCGACTTCAGCATGGTGGCTGGACCTTTTACAGCATTGACCTCAATCAAGAGCCCGTTCAAGTGGGGGGAGGAAGCAGAGAAAGCCTTCTCCATGCTCAAACGCAAATTCACCATAGCACCCATCCTCACCATACCCAACCCGGCCAAGTAGTTCATTGTGGAGGTCGATGCTTCCAAGTCCGGGGTCGGAGCCATTCTCTCCCAGAGGGCCAATGATAACAAGGTCCACCCCGCTCCTTCTTCTCTTGCCGGCTGTCCCCTGTTGAGCAGAACTACGACATTGGCGACAGAGAGCTGTTGGCTGTCAAGCTGGCCTTGGAGGAGTGGAGACACTGGCTTGAGGGGTCAGATCTCCCCTTCATGGTCTGGACCGACCACAAAAATCTAGAATACCTCAAGTCCGCCAAACGTCTCAACTCACGTCAAGCCTGATGGTCTCTCTTCTTTTCCCTATTCCGGTTCATGCTATCATACCGCCCAGGCTCCAAGAACAGCAAACCTGATGCCCTGTCCAGGATATTCTCTTCCCACCAGGAGGAGTCTAGAATGCCCAAAACCATCCTCCCATCAGGCTGTCTGGTGGGGGCTGCTCTACTTGAGGTAGAGATGTGAGTGCAGAAGGCCCTGGAGCAGGACCCCGGGGCTGGTAACTCTAGCAATATACCACGCAACCATCTGTTTGTTCCCTGTTCTGTGTGAACCCAGGTGCTGCAGTGGGGTCATGGCTCCAAGTTGGCTTGTCACCTGGGAGCTGCTCGAATGCTGGCACTCATTCAACAACGCTTCTGGTGGCCATCGATCAAGGAAGATGTCCAGGAGTTCGTGGCAGCCTGTCACACGTGTGCCTGGAACAAGACAGCCAATCGACCCCCTGCCGGCTTGCTGAGACCCGTCCTGACTCCTCGTTGACCCTAGTCACACATTGCCCTGGACTTCATCACAGGACTCCCCAACTCAGGCAGCAACACATGCATTCTCACAGTCATTGACCATTTCTCTAAGTCAGTCCACTTCATCCCTCTGCCCAAGCTTCCCACAGCTAAAGAAACTGCCAAACTACTCATCCTCCACATCTTCTGCAAACATGGATTCCCCTCTGACATCATCTCTGACAGGGGTCCTCAATTCACTGCGCAGTTCTGGAGGGCTTTCTGCAAACTCACTGGGGCCTCCTGTAGTCTCTCATCAGGATTCCACCCTCAAACCAACGGCCAGGTGGAACGGGCATGTAAAGACTTGGAAGTGGCATTCAGGCACATGGCATCCAGGGATGCCGGTTCTTGGAGTAAGTACCTACCTTGGGTTGAATATGCTCACAACACTCTGCCTTCATCTGCCACAGGTCTCTCACCCTTCCAGTGCTCACTAGGCTACCAACCACCACTCTTCCCCAACCAAGAGGAGGAGGTCACTGTACCCTCAGCCCAGACCTTCATACGCCGCTGCAGGAGGATGTGGGCGTTGGCCCAGAGAAGACTCCTATGCTCCACCCTAGCATCCAAGAGGCAGGCTGACAAACTCCGCTCTAAGGCACCCACCTACTGGGTGGGGCAGCAAGTCATGCTCTCCACATGCCATCTGCCTCTCAGAGCCATCTCCCACAAGCTGGTGCCCAGATACGTAGGACCCTTTCTTGTCAGTAAAGTAATCAATCCATGTTCCGTCCGGCTGGCATTACCACTCACCATGTGACGCATTCACCCCACATTCCACGTATCACAGTTGAAACCTCTTGTCTCCAGTTCTTTGTCATCAAAAAGCTGCTGAAGGTGCGGCAGCAAGGCAGAGGACTTAAGTACCTGGTGGACTGGGAAGGTTACAGTCCCGAGGAGAGAAGTTGGGTCCCCGCAAGGTTCATCTTAGACCCAACCCTCATCACTGACCTCCACCGGCAATACCCTGATGTTCTTCCTAAAGGGCCTGGGGGTGCTCATTGAAGGGGGGGTACAGTCATGCTCTGCCCCAGACATCCGCTCTTGAGTTTGCTGATCTTCCATGTCAGCTCCGATCCGGATCCAGGATGGGAATTCCATCCTGCCTGCTTCCCCATTCAGGGAGCGCTCATCTGCATTCACTTCCTGATTACCACCGCTGCCTTTTTAAACACCGTTCTCAGCCACAGACAGTGCCAGAACACCTCATATGTAGACTCTAGCCATTTTTTCCTCGAGAGGTTTTCATGTTTTTTCCTCCAAGTGTTTTTTCATGTATTTGCCTGCCTCATTTTTTTTCAAGTCAAGTTTCATGTTTTTTTTTTATACCTGGATGATTTCGATTATTGTTTTCTTAATCAAGTTTGTTTAAATTTCTGCCATGCCTCTTTCTGGATTGAACCTACTACGCTTCTTGGATTACTGTCTGTGTGTGTGTTCTGCTTTTGGGTCCTAATTCACCACACCTCCAGCAACCCTAACAAAAAGTAGATAAAGAGACCCCAGTTAAACAAATGAGACAAAAATATTATACTTGGTCATTTATTTATTGAGGAAAATGATCCAATATTACATATCTGTGAGTGGCAAAAGTATGTGAACCTTTGCTTTCAAAATCTGGTGTGACCCATTGTGCAGCAATAACTGCAACTAACTGTTTCCAGTAACTGTTGATCAGTCCTACTTGGAGAAATTTTAGCCCATTCCTCCATACAGAACAGCTTCAACTCTGGGATGTTGATGGTTTTCCTCACATGAAATGCTCGCATCAGGTCCTTCCACAACATTTCAGTTGGATTAAGGTCAGGACTTTGACTTGGCCATTCCAAAACATTAATTTTATTCTTCTTTAACCACTCTTTGGTAGAACGACTTGTGTGCTTAGGGTCATTGTCTTGCTGCATGACCCACCTTCTCTTGAGATTCTGTTCATGGACAGATGTCCTGACATGTTCCTTTAGAATTTGCTGGTATAATTCAGAATTCATTGTTCCATCAATGATGGCAAGCCATCCTGGCCCAGATGCAGCAAAACAGGCCCAAACCATGATACTACCACCACCATGTTTCACAGATAGGATAAGGTTCTTATGCTGGAATGCAGTATTTTCCTTTCTCCAAACATAACGCTTCTCATTTAAACCAAAAAGTTCTATTTTGGTCTCATCCATCCACAAAACTTTTTTTTCCAATAGCCTTCTGGCTTGTCCACGTGATCTTTAGCAAACTGCAGACGTGCAGCAATGTTCTTTTTGGAGAGAAGTGGCTTTCTCCTTGCAACCCTGCCATGCACACCATTGTTGTTCAGTGTTCTCCTGATGGTGGACCCATGAACATTAACATTAGCCAATATGAGAGAGGCCTTCAGTTGCTTAGAAGTTACCCTGGGGTCCTTTGTGACCTCGCCGACTATTACACACCTTGCTCTTGGAGTGATCTTTGTTGGTCGACCACTCTTGGAGAGGGTAACAATGGTCTTGAATTTCCTCCATTTGTACATGTGGCAGCGGGGGTGTGGTCAAGCATCAGTCTGTGAATGGAGGGCAGAGTCAGGGAAGGTAAGTGGTAGAATCACTGCACCTGATGGGAATTAACCTGTGTTTGTGTGTCTTCCCCAGTGTCTGTGCCCTATAAGAGAAGAGGGAGAGCAGAGGAAGGGAGCTCTCCCCCAACCAGAACACTTGTGTGTGTGTGTGTGTGTGTGTGTGTGTGTGTGTGTGTGTGTGTGTGTGCCTGGGAGAGTAAATGTATGAATGCTGAAAAGCACAGAATAAAAGAGGTTTTTGAGAACTCAGCTCTGGCCTGCCATGCTTCTGTGCTCCACCCACCTGGTCTGATTTTACAGTGGTGCTGAAACCCGGGAACGGAGTACAGAAGGGAACAGCCCCATGGAGTCCTCCCCCTTCAAGGACCTGATCCATGCCCACGCCACGGCCCAACAGAGCCAGCACCAGGTGCTGATTGCCCTCCGGAAGGAGCAGGAACAATACTTTGAAGCCCTGGTGCTGGCACAGCAGGAAGATCACCAGGCGTTCTGGCATCTGCTTGCGTCAGCAGGGGCCACGATCACCACCGCCATGGACCCTCCCCACCTCACCCTAATGAAGATGGGTCCACATAATGACCCCGAAGCCTTCCTCATTCTTTTTGAGCAGGCAGCAGAGGCATGGGGTTGGCTGGTGGAACAGTGCGTGGCGCGCCTTCTCCCCCTGCTAATGGGTGAGGTGCAGCTGGCCGCACTACAGCTCCCCACCGATAGCCTACGCGGACCTCTGCAGGGCCATCCTCCAATGTGTGGGTCGCACCCCAGAACAGCAACAGCAGCGTTTCTGTGCACTGTGCCTGGAGGAGGTCGGCTGGCCATTCGGGTTTGGCCAGCCACTCCGGGATGCCTGCCAGCGGTGGCTGAGGGCCGACAACCATGATGCCGAGGGAATCATCGACCTGGTAGCGCTAGAACAATTTGTCGCCCAACTTCCGGAAGGCACAGTGGAGTGGGTCCAGTGCCATCACCCAGCGTCGCTGGATCAGGCCATCGAGCTGGGGGAGGACCATATGGTGGCCGTTCTGATGGCAGGACAGTGTGTCTCCTCTTCTCCCCTCTCTTCTCCCTCTGCTCCTCATCCTCGCCCCATTCCCCCACTGCGGAGGCGGCCGCACCCCCGGTGCCCCACCGTTTCCGACTTCCTTGTCGGTGTCTTCTCCCCCTCAGGTGAGTGATGTCCGGAACACCGGTGCAGAGAGAGAGCCTGGGCCGGTATGCTGGTGCTGCGGGGAACCGGGGCACCTCCAGCATCTGTGCTCGTCGATGGAGGTGGGTGCAGTGGTCCAGATCCCTGATGCGCCAGGGACCACCCTTGATCGGGCCGGAGCATATCGCATACCGGTGAGCATCCAAGGGGATACATATCAGGCTTTGGTGGACTCCAGCTGTAATCAGACCTCAATCCACCAAAGCCTGGTGCAAGACAAGGCATTGGGGAGAGCACAATTGGTGAAGGTGTTGTGTGTGCACAGGGATGTTCACAACTACCCCTTAGTGTTGGTCCACATTCTATTTCGAGGGGAAAAATTTAGAGTAAAGGCGGTGCTTAATCCTCGCCTTACCCGCTCGATAATTCTGGGAACTGATTGGCTGGGATTTTGGAAATTAATGACTCATTTAGTGAAGAGTGGGGCCTGCCATAGTTTAGCAAGGGGAGGTCCTGGAATGGCATTGGCAGGAGCAGCTGTCACAGAGCCGTCTATGTCATCACTGCATCAGAGTGAGGAGCAGCCTGCTCCTCCTCCCTCTCTCAGGGATTCCCTTGCAGATTTCCCATTAGAGCAGTCACGAGACGAGACTCTGCGGCATGCGTTTGACCAAGTGAAAGTAACCGATGGTCAAACCCTCCAGCCAAATGCTACACTGTCCTTCCCCTATTTTTCCATTATAAAGGATAGATTATACTGAGTGAAACAGGACACTCAAACTAAGGAACCAATAACGCAACTTTTAATCCCAAAGAGCTGCCGGGAATTTATATTCCAGGCAGCTCACTTTAATCCCATGGCCAGACACTTGGGGCAGGATAAGACATTAGCCCAAATAATGGCCCGGTTCTATTGGCCAGGGATTTGCGGCGATGTCTGTAGGTGCTGTATGGCATGCCGCGAATGCCAGTTAGTAAATCCCGCGGCCATTCCAAAAGTGCCTTTGTGCCCTCTGCCATTAATCGAGATCCCGTTTGAAAGAATTGGATTGGATCTCGTCGGGCCATTAGATTGGTCAACATGAGGATATCGCTTTATTCTAGTTCTGGTGAACTATGCAACGCGATATCCAGAAGGAGTGCCTCTTCGCAATATCTCAGCACATAGTATTACAGAAGCGCTCTTCCGCGTCATCTCCTGAGTCGGAATCCCCAAAAAGATTCTGACTGATCAAGGCACTATGACTGACTGTCACGCACACTGCGCGAACTGTACAGGTTACTGGGAATTAAGCCTATCTGCACCAGCGTTTATCACCCACAAACGGATGGCTTAGTCGAACAGTTTAATCACACCCTCAAGAACATAATTAGAACAAGAGGTGGAAAAACCCGGGTGCAGAAAGTAAAAACCCTGCCACATTTTTGCTCCAGCCAATTAAATGAACCAGCTGATCCTAATTACCACATCCCCTAAGCCAGGTTGATGAGCTAATTGGTGAAATCACCTGTGTTGAGAGCACAGGCAGAAGGAAAACCTAAGCAGGACTTTTACTTTGTCAATCCAGTTTTTCCACCTCTGATTAGAACATTTGTAAGCGAAGATGCACGCAACTGGGATAAATGGCTCAAGCACCTGTTATTCACAGTGCGAGAGGTCCTGCAAGCCTCCACAGGGTTCTCCCCATTCAAATTATTATACGGGCGTAAGCCGCTTGGCATTCTGGATGTGCTACATGAAAATTGGGAGGAGGGACCTTCAACCATAAAAATGAAATTCAATATGTTATCGACCTGCATACTAAACTCCACACACTCACGCACCTAACCCAGGAGAATTTGCAGCAGGCCCAAGAACATCAAATCCGTCTGTCCAACAGGGGCATGCACCTTAGGGAATTCACACCGGGAGATAAAGTACTCATGTTGTTGCCCACGTCGAGGTCTAAATTGATCGCCAGGTGGCAAAGACCCTTTGAGGTCACACGGCGAGTTAGGGACGTCGACTATGAGGTGAGGCGAACGGACAGGGGTGGGGCATTACAGATTTACCACCTCAATCTGCTAAAACGTTGGAACGAGGAGGTCCCCATGGCATTGGTGTCGGTGGCTCCGGAGAAAACGGAGCTGGGGCCGGAGGTTCAAAAAGGAAAATTGACATCGCCCACCGCTCCGGTTCCTTGTGGAGACCAGCTCACGGAGGTTGCCCAGTTGCAGACAGAATTTTCTGACGTGTTCTCACCCCTGCCTGGCTGCACCCACCTCATAGAACACCACATTGAGACACCCCCGGGGGTAGTAGTGCGCAGCAGCCCTCTCAGACTGCCTGAACACAAAAAAAAGGTGGTTCGGGAAGAACTCGAAGCCATGCTCGAAATGGGCATCATTGAGGAGTCCCACAGTGACTGGAGCAGCCTGGTGGTCTTGGTTCTCAAGACCGACGGGTCGGTCCGGTTCTGTGTGGACTATAGAAAATTCAACGCGGTGTCTAAATTTGACGCATACCCAATGCCTCGTATTGATGAGTTGCTCGATCGACTAGGCATGGCTCATTTTTATTCGACACTGGATTTGACAAAGGGATATTGGCAGATCCCCTTGACTCCTCTATCCTGAGAGAAAATGGCCTTTTCCACACCGTTTGGCTTACACCAGTTCGTCACACTTCCTTTTGAGCTGTTTGGGGCGCCCGCTATGTTCCAGTGGCTTATGGACAGGGTCCTCTGCCCCCATGCCACCTACGTGGCTGCCTACTTAGATGATATTATTATTTACAGTAATGACTGGCCGCAGCACTTGGAACACCTAAGAGCCATCTTTAGGTCGCTGAGACGAGTGGGTCTCACAGCCAACCTGAAGAAGTGTGCAATTGGGCAGGTGGAAGTACGGTATCTGAGTTTCCACTTGGGCAATGGGCAGGTGCATCCCCAAATTATTAAGACAGCAGCGATTGTGACCTGCCCAAGGCCCAAGACCAAAAAGGGGGTGAGACAGTTCCTGGGGCTGGCTGGCTACTATCGTAGGTTTATACATAATTATTAAATATTTATTAAATATTTAAATATTTATTAAATAATTAAATAATTATTTGGATGTCACCAGCCCGCTGACTGATCTCACTAAAAAGGGAACACCATATCTGGTCCAGTGGACGGACCAATGCCAGCAGGCTTTCTCTGAGGTAAAGGCTGCACTGTGTGGGGGGCCACTGTTACACTCCCTTGACTTTTCTCTCCCCTTTATTTTGCAGACGGACACGTCGGACAGAGGGCTGGGGGCTGTTCTGTCCCAGAAGGTGGAGGGGGAGGAACATCCCGTGCTGTACATCAGCCGGAAGCTGTCTGTGTGCAAGGGCAGGTACAGCACAATAGAAAAGGAATGCCTTGCCATCAAGTGGGTGGTCCTCACCTTCCGCTACTACCAGCTGGGGTGCCCTTTTACTGTCTGTTCGGACCATGTGCCCCTGCAGTGGCTCCACCGCATGAAGGATGTCAACTCGCAGATCACCCATTGGTATCTGGCACTCCAGCCATTTAAATTTGAGGTGGTCCACAGGCTGGGGGCGCAGATGGTCTTGGTGGATTTCCTGTCCCATCAAGGGGGGGGGGAGTTGGCTGCAGGCCGGACGGCTCCCCAGCCTGAGTCTGGCGGTGGGGGTATGTGGCAGCGGGGGCGTGGTCAAACGTCAGTCTGTGAATGGAGGGCGGAATCAGGAAAGGTAAGTGGTAGAATCACTGCACCTGATGGGGATTAACCTGTGTTTGTGTGTCTTCCCCAGTGACCGCACCCGATAAGAGGAGAGGGAGAGCAGAGGAAGGGAGCTCTCCCCCAACCAGAACACTTGTGTGTGTGTGTGTGTGTGTGTGTGTGTGTGTGTGTGTGTGTGTGTGTGTGTGCATACCTGGGAGAGTAAATGTATGAACGCTGAAAAGTGAAGAATAAAAGAGGTTTTTGAGAACTCAGTTCTGGCCTGCCGTGCTTCTGTGCTCCACCCACCTGTTCTGATTTTACAGTACACAATCTGTCTGACTGTGGATTGGTGGAGTCCAAACTCTTTAGAGATGGTTTTGTAACCTTTTCCAGCCTGATGAGCATCAACAATGCTTTTTCTGAGGTCCTCAGAAATCTCCTTTGTTCATGCCATGATACACGTCCACAAACATGTCTTGTGAAGGTCAGACTTTGATACATCCCTGTTCTTTAAATAAAACAGGGTGTCCACTCACACCTGATTGTCATCCCATTGATTGAAAACACCTGACTCTAATTTCACCTTCAAATTAATTGCTAATCCTAGAGGGTCACTTACTTTTGCCACTCACAGATATGTAATATTGGATCATTTTCCTCAATAAATAAATGACCAAGTATAATATTTTTGTCTCATTTGTTTAACTGGTTCTCTGTATCTACTTTTAGGAATTGTGTGAAAATCTGATGATGTTTTAGGTCATATTTATGCAGAAATATAGAAAATTCTAAAGGGTTCACAAACTTTCCAGCACCACTGTCTATCAAAAGCCATTTAGATATGATAAGCAAGTAGGGAGACTGAATCCTCATGAAGCCTGTCTCCTGAGAATATCTCCGCCTTTTTTGTCTTTTTCTCTTTCTCACTGTCTCACTTTGATTTATCTTTATCAAATTAGAAAGGGATGCCAGGAGTAAGACTGACTGTATCCTACTGTTTTAGTAATGTGATTCTATTGTTGTAGACACCAGGTTTGAGACTGAACTTCTGGCTTTGCTGTACAATGTGAAGAATAACAACATTTGAACTCCAGCTGAAATTACTCACCTTAAAAATTGTGTGTGATCCTTATGTACAACCCCCAAACTGACGATTCCATTTAAACCAGAAGACATCAAAAGACTAATTATGATGGTAACATAAAATTTTAATCCCTGACTTCTTTTATGGTGACTGCAACCAATAACTGTCAGTCCCTGACCCTATTTGGTTTTCAAAACAGCAGCAGTTATACAGTATAACATCACACTAAATGTGAGGATAAGGTTATGGCTATGATTAATTGTGTAGACAGTGTCCTCCACGATTACTGGCACCCCTTGTAAAGATTAGTAAAAAGGGTTAGAAAAAATTCACCTTTTGGTGAAGTAGCTTCATCTCACACTGAAAAAATGAGAAAAATCCAACCTTTAATTGAAATACGTTTATTCAGAGAAAAACATATCCCTCAGCAAGAAATTATCATTTTCAACAAAACCACATGTGCCACTATTATCAGCACCCCTGCATTTAATACTTTTTTTTCCAACCTCCCTTTGCCAGTGAAACAGCACTGAGTCTTCTCCTATAACATTTTATAAGGTTGGAGAATACAGATCATGGCACCTGAGACATTCCTCTTAACAGAATCTCTCCGAATCATCTCTGGTCCTTAGCCCTCTCTTGTGCACTCTTTTCTTCAGCTCACCCCACAGGTTTTCAATGGGGTTCAGGTCAGGGGACTGAGATAGCTATGGCAAAAGATGATTCTTTGGTCAGCTAACCATTTTTGTGTTAAGTTGGGCATATGGCTCAGATCATGGTCTTGCTGGAAGATCCAGTGATGACCCAGTTTTAGTTTCCTGGCAGAGACAGCCAGATTTTGATTTAAAATGTCCTGGTATTTCATGGAGTCCATAATGCCATGTACCTTAATAAGGTTTCCAGGGCCTTTGGAGAAAAAAAAAAAAAACAGCCACAAATCATCACAAAACTTCCACCATATTTTACAATTAGGATAGGGTTCTTTTCATTATAGCCATCCTACTTTTTACGCTAAACCCAACTTGAGTGTTTATTGATAAAAAGCTCCATTTTTGTTACATCAGACTACAGAACATGGTTCCAGTCAAAGTTGTAGTAGTGTTACGCAAACTTCAGGCATTTATGTTTGAGGTAAATGGACAAAAAAGGCTTTTTTTCTGGCATACTTTCCAAATAATCTGTCGGCATGTAAGTGGTGTTTGATGGTGATTTTGGAGGCTTGGTCACCCCCAAATTTAACTTTTCCTTATAATTCACCAACAGTGATCCTTAGAGATTTTTTGTTGCCTCTTTTACCATCCTTCTTACTGTCTGTGGTGGCAAAATAAACTTGGGTCCTCTTCCAAGCAAGTTTGTAACAGTTCCAGTTTGTGTCCACATTTTTATTATTGCCCTAAATAATATGGCAATAATAATAGGGCATTTATAATAATAATAATAATAATAATAATGATAATAATAATAATAATAATAATAATATGCCATTTTATAGGGCATTTTAATAATAATAATAATAATAATAATAATAGGGCATTTTTATTATTGCCCTAAATGAATGGTAGAAATGGACATTTTCAGGTGAGTTGCTTATTTTATTTTTATTTTTATTTTTTTTAATAACTATTGATGAAGGTCAACACAATTCTCCCTCATTTGGTTTGTCTGTTCTCTGATCTTTTCCAGGTTGATGGATGACTTAGGGAGTTTGGTCTCTGGGTCACCTCATATTTGTATCCCAGTTAATCAGGAAGTCGTGGATTACAGTTTGAAAGTTCCTACACACTCCAATCGACTCAAAAATGTACAAATTAAATGGTTAAGGTACATTGTGTTTACTATATTTTCCAGAAGCGCCAATAATAGTGCCACATTTGTATATGTGCCACTACTATTATTATTATTATTATTATTATTATTATTCAACATATAACACATTAATATATGTGTATCTTCTGGTGATACAGGTGAACTAATTTAAGATAACTAATTTGATGTGTCCTTTGTAAACCCAAGTGCCTGTTCCTTATGCCTGTGTTTTATTCCCTGGTTATAGAATGTGTTTGGGCAGGATTATTAGAGCAAGATCACAGCCTTGAGCTCAGAGAGAGGAGGAGTTGCATGTGCTGAATGAGCAAACCCCTCACTGCCTGCTTAACTATGTCCACAGAATGGCAATGTGTTGTAGTTATTCTTTAAACATTTATCCAAGGTCACACTAAGGGCTCTGGCAGCTGCAAGGCTAACGCTGAGTGCTATCTCTCCAGGTGCTGATGCACAAGGTGACAGAAATCATGCATTCCACTCTGACAGCGTAAGAAGAATCGGGACAGCGACAGCACATCTTTAACTCAGCTCAAAACTGCAGTCCATGTAGAAAACCTCGCTGACATGTCTGTGTTTTTCTGTCTTCCTGTCCATGTGCCCACATACTGTATATATATGACAGGAGAGTTAAAGCTTCAATTCAAGACCATAGTCTTTCATTATTTGACAGGTGCTTACATTGGTCCATAATACATAATTCAATGTCCATAATCAGTGTATAAATACAGAAACACAGCTAAGATAATGAATGTCCTCTCTGAAATCTTGTAAGGTGACATTAGAGGATTTATGTACTATATTTCCATATATGCACAAGAGAAGAGAGGACTTAATTATTGCTAATGCCATCTGTACAAGACTATAAATTGTTGATAATTGTCTGAATAATTGTTTTTGGAAAAATCAAGATAGAAGAATTAGATGGTTCTGACTATCTTTTAAGATATTGAACTTTTATTCACACACAGCCTTGTAGTTAAAAAAAATTAAAACAGCTGGGTTCTTGAGTGGTAGAACAGTGCATCATGAAGATAAAGAGTTTGAATCCCAATAATGCCACAGCCAGCCATGGCTGGGAGCTAAGGGAGAAACATTGGCTGTATTCTCTTGGTGGGAAAGGTGGTATACACTCTCTTACCTGTCAATCACAGTGACACTAGCCAATCTGTGAACTCGTGTATGCAGAAGAGAGCAGACAGCACCTTTCACCAACTGTGCTGTAATACAGCATAAGCAGCAGTTGGTTGACTTCATGTGTCTCAGTTGACTCTGGAAAAACAGCTCTATCAAAAGAGTAACTTTTACTCTTTTTACAGACAGACCAAATGTTATCTGGCATAGAGTAATTTTTTTTTCAATTTGAGTAAATTTTAATCAGGCAAATTTCCTGTGCAGAAGCATGTGTTCACCTTCATTCTCTATCGTTGGCTGGTGGATGGGAATTGGCAGATGTGTAGGAGGTCCTAAATAAATGTAATGTGAAAACTAATGATTTGAAAGTCATTATAAACCTTATGTAGTAATCAATTTGTTGCATTCATGACATTGTGATGGACCATTTATGGATATGGGTATGGGTATATGTGTATGTCTTTATCTGCATATCGTATCTCTGTATATGAAATTCAGCCCAGGTATTCATGCTCTTCATCTTTTCTCATTTATTCATATTTATTCAAGAGTGACTGCAGAAGGAGCCATGGCCCTAACTAATGGAAGTGATTATTTATCACTGAAGTCTTTATCAATCAATGAGGTTTAAGGATCTTTTAGAGACTCTGGCCAAACAAAATGCTTGCCAGGAAGCACCATGTTAATAAGCCTCCATTATGAAATTATCACTGGTGTTTTCAGTCTTTTGCCATTGAAGAATCTAACTGTCAGTTACACAATTTTATATCTGGAGACTCCATTGGCTACAATATTAAGATTTTTTTCTCCACATTATTTCTGTTTCATGACTGTGACATCTAAGAGGAGAAGCTGAGGACTCAGCTAGCTTGATTCAATGCTTAAATGATTCCCAGAAGACAGACGTGAAGACAAAGCTGTAAGGACTTTTTCCTCAACTGGCAGCTTTCTTTGTCAAACACAGAGAACAAGGGGATGAGTTTATTGACCCAGTGGATGCCCTTTGCACATCGCTGCAAGAAAGTGGTTTCAACCTGGATGCCAGAAGACAATATCCCAGAGGAAGAACTGAAAGACAGGCTACTGAATGGTTCAATACTATAGTTTTCAATGCAATGGAGATGATCTTTGTTGCAGTATTAATTTTGACAAGAATTTTAAATTTAGTTTTAGTCTTAGTCTCTTACTGAAATTGGAGTTAAATTTTAGTCACATTTTAATAATTGTTATTAAATTATGTATTAATTATCATTATGATTTTATTGCTTTTAGTCACCTTTTAGTCTTTGTGTTTTTGTTTTAGTCAAGATTTAGTCAGTGGAACTCAGTTTTAATTTTAATCTACTTTTAGCCATTGTTAAAAATTTCTCAGATAGTTTCATGATACTTATTGTAAAATGTGCCCTGTAGCTATAACATGGGCTATTATCTTATATTGCCAGATTTAGGGCTACTGCCAGTGTTGTTGCTATGCAGACATTGTGTGGAGTGAGCCCCACAACTCTTACTGTTTTGTTAGTTATTGAGTGAACACAGCATTTGTACACTGTGATAGTGATGACAACTATTTTTTATGCAAAGGTGTTACTTTGTTCAGACCAATGCCACGTGTGTATCCTGATTCAAATAACTGTTAGAATACAGCATTGTGAAAGCTTTTACCAAGCCTAACTTGGATTCCCTCACTTTCCAACTCTGGTCCAGAATGCAAAACAGGGAAAGTAACATTCTGTAATGAATTTTGCTGAAGGATATTTCTCCTGGCTGTAAAAAATTCCCTTGAGAAGTAAGTTAAGTTGTCTATCCAAAGAGAGCTATTTATTTTATCTCAACTTTATTTGTCAGGACATAATGAACAGAAATTTTGCCATAATTTGTGTTGTCAAATATTTTTCATTTATGTTGTTACAATTTAGTCATGAAATAATGTCATCAACAAATAAAAACTTCTTTGACTTTATTTCAAGGGGTTTCTGAGGTACCATTTCAAAGGACTTTCTAAAGGTACAACTAAGAAAGGACAATTGATTTTAGAGATGCTTTTTGGTGATTAGACACATCAGTCAGTGTCAGGATTATCTATGTCGTCAGTTTGTCTGAGCAGCTGTACTCTCATCTTTTAAATGGGGCAAAATCAGCACCATCTCTACACAGTCTGTTCCTTTTCAAATTACTAAAGCTAATTGAATATATGCAAATCATCACAAAAATTAAAAACCACCTGCTAGGTGACCTCCCCCGGGGATGACCTACCCTCACAAAAATCCTGCCAACAACTTCAAGCCACCCAACTGTTGTTCCAGTGATACTTCTTTGTACAACCTGATGTTTTTTATGAGCTGCTGAATGATTGCCAATAAGTACAGCTCTACACCTAATCGGAGGAGAGAGCAATAAATCCATATTGAAGCATCATGAGTCCCCAGCGGCATCCTTTCATCTGATGTTTTCCCTGCTCCATCCTTCTTTTCTCTCAGCCCTCATACTGCTGCTCTTCAGCAAGCCACCCATCTTTAATCTCCTTTCACCTGATTTCACACTCACCCCACTTTTAATCCCTTGCATCAACCCCTATCTTCCATCCTTCCCTAAAGTCCCATATCTTTCACTCCAAATGCCCTCCCTATGGGTACACCTCTTCAGGGCCTAAAGGTATCATCTCCCGAGCTACTCTACAGCCCAACACAGACCTAAGAGTGCCTGTCCATAGAGGTGGTAAGTTGAATCTTTCCATCTCAGGAAGAGATATATCGGCAGGCTCTCAAACGTACCATGGTTTAAGATGGCTCCAGAAGGACAGAGATATAAGAAAGCTGTAAAGTTCAGCAGGCAGATCTGTGCCTCTGTCCTTCCAGCTGTGTGTTGGAGACATAGCTACTTCTCTGTGTGCCTTTGCCTGCCTTACGGACTGTGATTATCATCATCTTCACACAGTGCCATGGACCCTCTGCTCATATCTCTGCCTGCTAATGATGGAGCTGGTCTAGTCCAACCCTCCTTATTATAGATATATGTGCAGTTATAGTTATATGTCTTGTGTCAAGCATTAACTGGCATTTTCAGCTTTTCTATCTTCTCTAAGGAGCTCAGGGGTGCTGTTAGTGCTTCAAAAATGAGGAGAGTCTAATGGTTTTGAGCTGTAGAAGTGGAAAAAGCCTCACTGCTTCAGGTGAAAGGGTAATACTATTACTATCTCTTGGGAACTCTTAGACTCTTTTATGTCATTGTGTGCTGCATTGTGGCTCTTATTATCTCTTTGTATTGCACAGACTGATACTCAAAGGTTTCAACTATTAAGCATAGGGAGAGAGGACAAAAGAACTGTGAGGTCTAACTGCAAGGGGAGTCAGTGAGTGTGCATTCCTCACATGGCCAAGCTTATGGCACTTGGATCACCTGATCTCGGGGAATTATTCTTTTTACTGCCATGAAATAACTTCCCTGATAGGCAGCAACATGGACCTGTGTGGAATCAGCAGATTCTCTAGCAACAGCTGCTGAAGGGACTTAACTATGAAATTACACATGCCCATACTATTCACACTTTCATGGGTATAAATTGACACTGACCTCTATCTTTTTAAGTAAAGGAATAAATTATAGGGTATAAATGTACATGCTGTTCGAGAAGGGTATTTATTTTCCAATAACACCATGTCCTGAAGTGTTTTATTTCTCTTCCTCTTGTACCTCAGCAATTTTCCAAGGCTCACATTTTTATTGATTAACAAATGACACATCATACATTTTATCTTTCACAAATCAATTTAGTTCCTGGTAAATAACAGCTATAAACAATTATTCCTTCACCAGCTTCTCCTTTTCTCTCAGTTGTTTTCTTTCTCAAGAAACCACCAAGCTCTTCCTGTGTTAAAAAATGTTTCAGCTTTTCCTCCTTCCTCACAGAAAGCTTCATCATACCAGCAATTACACATTTTTAAATCAGTTTTGTGAAGTGTCCACCATACAAGTCCCTGTGTAAATTGTTATCATAGAAAGGATAACCTATTAGAATGAGTGCATTAACTTAAACCAGAACTACTGTCTGAGCCATGCTATTATAAGAAGTTAATCAACACTTCCTGGCCAATCAGAATCAAACACAGCAGTGTGGTTGAAATAGTAATGATGTGACATTCAGAAAAGGTTGGAAAGAGAAAGAGACAGCTTATATTTGTACTTGAAGAAGAAGAGAGAAATTTGCTCATGGAGTTTATAGCCCTGTTTAGGCTACACTAAAGGCTCACTTACAACTTGCCGTATGTGCTACTATGGGCGGTCTATGGTTACAAATTTGGCAAAACCATGCTTGAGACTTGCGCGACACTTGCGTGTGTTCAGCGCCGTAGAAGATTGCAGAGTGGCCATGAAGACTTTTGGTCCTGCACATGCAAATTCTACGGGTCTTGCAAAAAATCAAGAATGCATACACTATGTACAGGACCCGTACTCCTTTTGTATGCCTGAATCAAGTCAGCAGCATGGCTAGTAGGGGCTTTTTGCGATGACAGTAAGATGCATGAGTGACACACGGTCATTGTACGAATGACGTGCCTCAGAAGTATGACACAAGTATCCACACTTGCTATTTGTGTGGCCCTCAAGACAGAAGTACATCTCACTTTCTACCTCCATGTGTGGCATGCACACAGTGCACGTGACCCACATGTGACATGTGGGACAAGACTCTGGGTATATATATTGGGGGAGGAACCAAAGAACCGATAATATAACATGTAGCATTGTAGAAGGGAAGAAGACCACCTCATTTGCTGTTTTTATTTGAGTATATGTAATTTACCATGCAAACATCAAATAATAAAACATGAGTACAAGGGAATAACGCATTTTATTACATTGTAAAAAAAATCCCAACTAAATAGTTTGAGCACTGAAACACACTTTGACTCTGAGCTACTGTCCTGCTCCTACTCCTGGTGAGTGGTTGGAGGGGGTGTCGGGATGTCCTTGTCCTTGTCCTTATCACTGAGCATGGCACAATGACCTGACAGCGATGGTGGGATTGCAATGTCCTCACTTCTGGGCATCGTTAGCTGAAACATACATGAAAATCAGCATATAAATATTAATTACATAAGCATATAGATACCGAAATGAATGTTTAAAGAATGTGTATTATAGTGCAAGAGGCTTAATTAGTATTTACCTGTGAAAATACCTCTCGCAGGGTGCTGTGCCTTCTGCCGGCTTGAAGGCGTACTTCTCCCTATCCATGCAGGGCTTGCCGATGCTGCTACCATCATCATCAAATTCTTCCTCCTCCTCCCCTTCTGCTGTTTCGGGCTGGATTACTTCACTTTTGCTTGCTTCTTCTTGGGTCCCATTTTCTAAACTTTAATCTGAAAATTTTCAAATTTTTCCCACAAAATATCCAATGTTCTTCAGTCAAAAGACAGATACAGAATGCTGCAGACACGCTTTTATACCCACTCCTGGCTTGCATCACACACAAGTTATGAGTGATTGTCACGTGCTAATCACTTGCGTCAGTCACGCTTCACAAGTGCGGCCCATACTCCTAGTGCAGGAAACTGGTAAAATGCAAGTCACACGCACTTCACACTCATTGAACACCCACTGATCACATGCGCCAGACATACGCTTTCCACGGGCTAACAGCGCAATTTTTTCCACACCTCAAGGAAGTCAGGCCTGCAACCTGTACTTGACAAGTACTTTGCCTGTACTCCTCCCCCAAACATTCCCCTGGGTTCACCACGACCCTGTGGCATGGCTGCGAGCTACCAAACCCTGTGACCCGTGCGTGTCCAAAACACTTATGGCAGGTTGTGAGTGTGACATTAGTTTTGAAATGCATCTTGGGCGATCACAAGTGGACAGCCTAGATGCATTGCCATTTACACCTGTGTCTATTATGTGTCTCATTGGTGTCTAACTGACCAGTTGTTTTCAGATTTCATGACTGCCTACTATGTCATTTATGTTCGAAGGTCAAAGGGCCCTGTGCACAATTATCTTGGTGGTTGTTTACACTTGCATTTAGCGCTGTACACTTGTGATCTGATCGCCCAATACACGTTTTAAAACATTTTTTAAAAATTATAAACAGGATCTACGATATTTGTCCAGGTTTTCAGAACCAGCATCACAGGAATTGGTAAGGATGGATTTCATCCAGTTAATAATAATAATAATAATAATAATAATAATAATAATAATAATAATTTCAATTTATATAGCACCTTTCTGAAAACCCAAGGTCGCGTTACAATTATGGGGGGGGGTAGGAAATTGCAAAATGTCTATCCTACTGCATTCCCCATCTGGCCATCATGCAAATATTGCATGCTACATCATTTTTTTTTTTTAAGTTTCAATTGCTTATTTTTATTAAAATAATCATATTTTAGGTACGTATATGAGATGATTTAGTCTTTGTAGGGATGGTAATTACACAGAGAAGGAGTATGATTGAAAATTGTGATCTTCACACCCCCCTCAATCTACTCCAGACATTTATACACCTGTCTATTCTTTGACAGATTAATTTAGATGACAAAGTAATTAATATCTTATTCGAATGACAGATTTTAATTTGTAGCCAAACCCTCATAGACATCCTTATAATGAGCCAAGTTCCTCTATTTTCAGCTCAAATTTAATGTTATTTTCTGAGGTGGTTGTTAAATCTCAGTACACTTTAATCTCTTGTGGAAGATGACAATTTTAGCTTTCATTCATGTGAATCATTTCAGCTGATATTTTTTCAAGCAAGAGTATGCATGTTATATGTATCTTTAATTCCAAAATTTCTTGCTTTATCATTTTTTCCCCTGTTTGTCAGGAATGCAGGTGACAGACGGATGTAAAAGTAGCAAAGAGTTTATTAAGGCAAACAAATCCAAATAATGAAGCAATGTCAAGGTCAAAGAGAAGGGAATGGTCAGGCAAGGCACAAACAGAATATCAGAGGCAAAGACAAAATGAGAAAATCCAAAGTACAAATAAAGTAAAAACAAAAAACAGAGTATCAACATAAGTCTTGTAAAATCAGGCAAGGGAACACTGAGCATTTACTTCACAGACCCCCCCAAGGAGCTCACTCTGGGAGCGATACTTTTCCTAGGATGACCCCAGGTGAAGGGATGGTTTTTCAGGGTGCTTGACATGGAAATTTTGACAGAGAAGTTGGTCTAATGTCTTTAGCTGAGACCCAACTGTGTTGCTTGGGGCAGTAGCCCTCCCACTTCACTAGGCATTCCAGATTGCCCTTCTTGCTATGAGAGTTGAGGACATTTTGCGCAATGTAGGTGGATTTTCCTTCCAGGGAGAGTGGTGCAGGGGGTGAAATGGCTGGGGGATTGGTGGCTAGAGGACCAGGGATGGCGGATTTCAGACATAATATGAAATGTGGGTCGGAGGCAGCTGTGTTTTGGGAGGTCAAGCTTGTAGATGATACCCTTGACTCTAATACTTTAAAAGGACAGATGAACTTGGCACTGAACTTCTTGAAGGCTTGAGGATCTCTGATGACCTTGGTAGACAGCCACACTGTCACCAGGGTTATATTGGGGGTTTCTCCTCTATGATGGTCAGTGAAGTGCTTGCATCATTGTGCTACTTACTATAGGCACTGGTGGACCCTCCCACACCTGTTCACTGCATTTAAACCAGTCATTGACTGCGGGTACAATTGGAGAGTTGTCTGTGGGAAGAGGTGAGATTGGTAACCAAATATGCATTAGAAGGGCATGAGTTGGGTGGCAGAGTATCTCAATGAGTTCAGGGTGTATTCAGCCCATGGCTGAGTAACTGAGTCCAGTCCATCTGGTTTTCAGAGCAGAACACCCTGAGGAAGCATCCAATCTCATGGTTGGCTCTCTCTACCTGGCCATTTGACTGAGGGTGGTAGCCAGAAGTTAAGCTCAGTCTTCTTTTTCTTTCAGCTGTTCCTGTTAGGGGTTGTGAAGGAAATTTAGTGAATGAACATTCCTACTGGGGCGGCACGGTGGTGTAGTGGTTAGCGCTGTCGCCTCACAGCAAGAAGGTCCGGGTTCAAGCCCCGTGGCCAGCGAGGGCCTTTCTGTGTGGAGTTTGCATGTTCTCCCCGTGTCCGCGTGGGTTTCCTCTGGGTGCTCCGGTTTCCCCCACAGTCCAAAGACATGCAGGTTAGGTTAACTGGTGACTCTAAATTGACCGTAGGTGTGAATGTGAGTGTGAATGGTTGTCTGTGTCTATGTGTCAGCCCTGTAATGACCTGGCGACTTGTCCAGGGTGTACCCCACCTTTCGCCCATAGTCAGGTGGGATAGGCTCCAGCTTGCCTGCGACCCTGTAGAACAGGATAAAGCAGCTAGAGATGAGATGAGAACATTCCTATTCTCTGTGTTTCTGTGTGTTGAGCTCAAGTGGCCTAGTGTACTGAGAAAAATTTTTTCCCATAAGCTGTAATCACCTTTCTGTGTCCTTGGCTCAATGGCTGGTGATAAGCAGGCTGCCTGGTTTCTGTTTCATGTTATGTTATGCCTAACCAAGCATCCACTGCACATCTCAGAGCACACCAGGTGCATGATCTAACAAAGCTTCAAGGGAAAGCCTCGAGCCAATCACGTGCAGACGCGAGCAGTAAGAGAATGCCTTTAGAGTATAATAGATAACAGCCACTAAGACACAACTCAGGTGGTGTCTTCTTTCATTTCCTGTTTATATGATCTACTATAATAAATAACTGAAAAGACAACTGCTAAGTGTTCTGAAGTGTTTGTTAGAAGTTTCCATTACAATTTGGCGTCCCTGGGTGGCAGTGGTGGCTGGTAGTCTTTCAAACAGGGGAGGCTGGTCGGTTATGATATTTCCAGATTTTAAAAGAAAAAAGAAAAAAACACATCAATTTTGCCCATACTCTTGCCTCTGATCTGGCTGATTGTTGGCAGCGTCACAAACTGTGAAATAACAGGTTCTTTTGGCCCATTAGCCTACTGTCCAATATACATGATGGTGGTGTTGGGGGGGTATATTTTAACATTTTATATTTTAAAATTGTGGCATGTTATTTAAAAAGTGATCATTATTGAAAGCAGCTCTTTGTCAG
The DNA here is from genome assembly GCF_027579695.1 of Neoarius graeffei. Taxonomy (NCBI): domain Eukaryota; kingdom Metazoa; phylum Chordata; class Actinopteri; order Siluriformes; family Ariidae; genus Neoarius; species Neoarius graeffei. Next base: position 55,470,400 of record NC_083576.1, read on the forward strand.
GAACCTCAGCATTCAATGACACTTTCCCTATATTTTACTTATTTTGACTGAGAAATGTTTTATTGACAATTTTGATAACCCTTCACTTTTAATCCAGGCCTGTGAAATGTTCTCGGCTGTGTTTTTGTTTAAAAATGTTTTCAAAATTGTAGCAGTGTTCAATTCATATCCAGAAAAATATACATTCCAATATAATATACTCAGCATAAACCTTTTAAATAGATTCTATATTTTTGGTCCATCCATGACATATTACTAAAGTAGCCTATTTACTGTTGTTGATGTGGGTCACTTGCTGTTAGCCAATTCACTTTCTCGTACCAGGAGAGCTGAAAGGAACAAGTATTATTCCCTACCTTTTTCACCAAGTCAGTTTGAGGCGTTGGTCTACCCTGCTCTTTAATTTTAATTTTTTCCTCGAAAGGAAGACTGGCAAATGACTTCGCCAAAATTAAATCAGCAATGCTTGGCATCCGTGCGCAGCTTTCTTGCTAGCTGACTAGCCCCCTCAAGTTCAAGTTCAGTCACTCAAATAAACGAAATTTCTGGAACTAAGATAGCAAACTTGACAACACTATTTGCACTTTATTTACAATGAAAATATATACAAACTAAAAAAGCTGGTAGAAACCGTATGTAATGAATGAAATCGAAATGTAAGCTGATCTCTTACAATACACCACCCAGTGTTGCCAGATACTGCTGACGTTTTCCAGCCCAAAATATGTTCAAAACCCGCCAAAATGCACTTAAATCTTCCCAATCTGGCAACACTGCACAGCACTCGCGATTCCGCATGGGACTGAACTGAAATTCACCGCTGCCTGTCTATAGTTGAAACGAGCTGTCAATCAAAGAAAATATCCGGCCGCTTTCACCAATCACCAGTCTCTTCGCGGAAAGCATTGCCATGTCCCTCCCATGTGAGGCTCGGAGTCCGTGGGCGGGCATTTTCGCAGTATTTGTCCAATAACCGTCTTGCATTTTGAGATTGAAAAGCACATAGCTCCCAAATGCCGCTGAAGTCCACTGAGGCTGGGAGTCCGTGAGACTCCGTGGGCGGGCGTTTTCGCAGTATTTGTCCAATAACCATCTTGCATTTTGAGATTGAAAAGCACATAGCTCCCAAATGCCGCTGAAGTCCACTGAGGCTGGGAGTCCGTGAGACTCCGTGGGCGGGCGTTTTCGCAGTATTTGTCCAATAACCATCTTGCATTTTGAGATTGAAAAGCGCAGAGCTCCCAATGCCATTGAAGTGCACTGAGGCTGGGCTGCATCGCGCTGTCACGAGGGGGAAAAACTCACGCACACATTAGGCGAACTGGGGAAAGTTATAACGGAATGATTTTGCACTGTAGTTGGGTTGAGCACATATATTTCTATGATTCGATGTTCGTCATTTTTAGAGGAGGCTGAGCCTCCCTCGTTGTCTTAGAGCAATCGCCCGTGCTGGGTGGGCCCTATGCGTCTGATCCTTGGATGACGGGACACTCCCAAGGCCACCGTGCGGAGCTGAGAACTCGGACAAGAGACCAGACCGTCAGGGCTCACCGAACCAGTAAGTGATAACTTTGCATTCTTGTGTAAAGAAATTAGTGGAAACAGTATTTAATCCTGATATAAGAGACGGACAGAAATTTGTCCTAGTCAAGGAGGACTGCTAAGCTGTGGTACCATCAAGATGTTTGCAGAAATGGATATAACACAATTTTGAGACAATAAACCGTGAGTAGTTTATTGGGTTGTGTAAGAGAAATATCCGCCTAAGTGACGACTGGGTAACGGCTCATCTATTTGAGAGAGTGAAGTAAGGGGGCGTGTTTCGACAAATTCACGTTCAGCGATTCATAACTGGGAAAGAATTGAATCTTGCTCCCTTTTTCTCTGTGAACAACTGGCCCATCGTAGGAATAGGATAGAGAGGTTTGATCATGAAGTTGCCAAGACACACCAGTGTGCATGCAAAATATTGATTCATTAACAGAGTACTGTCCTTCTCCAAATTCTGAAACAGAGAAATAGATCTTGTACACATGCATGAGTTGTCTTTGAAGTTGTTGTGCTAAATGATGCCTACTTTTAGCTTAAGGTAAATGTCAGATAAATTGGTTACGAATAAGAACATACCTAAAGGATTGTGTCGCATTTTTGGACATAGTCCAACCTATTCTTCCTGTGATCCTAGGAAGAAACTCAGCCATTGTTGTCATAACCTATTGATATAACACGGTACAATGGGGAACAGAAACAGCAAGTTAGGGAAAGAAAAGAAAAAAAGCATGTAAGCCTGAGGTTACATGTGCTATAATAAGAATTGGGTGTTCCTATGACAGCCCAAACATCCAGTTTATGAAAACCTCGTATGGCAAGGATTGTTTGGTACAGTTTGACATATGGGTAAAGGACTTAGGATTCCCTGAGAAGGGAAGTTTTAGTCCAAGGCAGATAGAACAGTTAGAAGAAAAGTTGAAACGGAAGGAAAAAAAAAAAAAGTCTGCAGATAATGTTAAGTTCCTAGGGAACTGGAGGGAGTTTTCTGCATGGAAAGAAGAAACACTTAAGAGAGCGTACAAAAGAGAGAAATGACAGGCAGGGCTCTCACCCTCTTCTCAGTGTTTGAAATTTCAGATGGACCCTGACCTGGAGTCTGCCCCACCACCCCGACACACACTGCCTCCTCAGCAAGGCGGAGCATCACTCCCACAAGAGCCTCACCCACAGAAAAGGGGAGAAGTCGAGACAAAGCAAAAAACTGAGCCTCTGGAATCTCTCCCAGCCTACCAGCCGCCTCCAGCATCAACGCCTCCCCTTGCTTCTCTGTCACACACGAGATCCGGTCTTGCATATGGCGACAGAAGAGACACCCTCCTAGACCTGACCACATGCTCACCAGTGGGTCCACAAGGCCATAAACTAAAGTCTGAAGTCCTTCATCTTCTAATGGTGGAAGTGGCTGGAGCTGACAGCGTGCTTCTAGTCCACAGACCCTGGACGACAGCTGACATGAAGGAGTGCATGGCTTCCCTTCCCAACATGAGAGAGGTAGGATGAAAGAGATTTGGTAATGAACTGTTGATGTTTTGCAGAGAATTCCGACCAACCACCCATGAACTTCACCACCTGCTCATGACCAAAATGGGTATAGATTGGAGCAAAGTTTCCAGAGAGTGGCCAGAAGCTGACCAGTGAATGATCACACCAGACTGGAGCGCGGCTGACAATGGTGAGTACAGAGATACCATTACTGCTTTCTGTGCTCGTCTGGACAGCGCCTTTCCCTTGAACATAGACATGACTAAGATCAGTATGTATAAGCAAGAAGATGGTGAAGTGGTGTCAGCGTTTCTCACCCATCTCACCACTGTGCACGAGAAACACAGTGGCCTGACCAGGCCCATGACCCTGGCTGCAGTGGAGGGCACTCCTGAGGTCTGGGAAGTGCACCTGCAGAACAGTTTCATGAATGGTATTAATCCAGCAGTGGCCAAGTCAGTAAAGCAGCTCTGTCTCTTTTGGGAAACTGCCAGCCTCACCAAGATTGAGCAGTACACTTTGCATGCAGAAAGGCTGCTGAAAGAGAAGAAGACCAAGTCAACAAAAACAGACCAAGACCTACACGCTGCCACTCTCACTCTTCTCCAGACTGCTCAGCCTGGACCTAGAGGAAGAGGTCGAGGTAGAGGCCGAGGCAGGATGACCTGGGGTGACCCATCCTGGAGAAAAGGCGCAACCTGCTACCACTGCAATCAGAAGGGACGCATTGCTTGAGATTGTCTCCACAGTAGCAAACAGAGGCCCCGTGAGGAGTACAGAAAATCAGGCTGGCAGGCAGACTCCTGGAACAGGCCCTGCACAGAGAACAGGGGAGGTAACACACACACACACACACACCTGATGATACACATACACATAGACAGGAACATTCACATAACATTAAAACACATTAGTAGCAGCACCTGCATGCAACAGCAAGACTACACAGAAACGCCCGATACACCAGTCCAGGTAGATACACCTGAAGTTGCATTAAGTTTGTTAAAATACACAACTACTCCCTTCTCTAAACTCCCTTGTACTGTATGTGGGCATGTGTTGACCTTTTTAGTAGATTCTGGAGTGGAACACTCAGTCACACAACATGGGGCACTTTCAGTAGACCCACCCCTCAGCACAAATTCTATTCAGATGATCTGTAACCGATACTTTCTCAGTCAACCTCCCGTGTACAAGCGAGGGAGGAATAGTTATGTCCCACTTATTCCTCATCTGACATACTGTACATCTCATCTCATTATCTCTAGCCGCTTTATCCTATTTTAAAGGGTCACAGGCAACCTGGAGCCTATCCCAGCTGACTACGGGCAAAAGGCGGGGTACACCCTGGACAAGTCGCCAGGTCATCACAGGGGTTAGCACGCAATTTAATGTGCAAATTAGGAGTAAATCTCACATCCACTCCAAATGGACTAACTACTGAAGTAAGTGAAATGTGCGGTGTGCAGTATGGTCTTGGAATCCCCTGTATGTATGTGTATGTCTGGTGGCTCTGCTCAGATCAACTCACACAAACTCCCAAACACCTTGTACAGCTCGCACACTTGAACACCTCATCAGTTGACACAGATTATATGAAAGAGGAAGATTCGCATTACACAGCACATGTTCACCAAGGGCAAGATGTAGAGTTTGAAAAGACTTGGTTTGCAGACCCCCACGCATGTGAAAAATTGACCCTCAAAACCACATATTGGTTTAAACATTATTGCGCTCTGCAGGTTCATCTTTGTCCAAACAGCTGCATCAATGTTCATTGCAGTGTTCTCAAACGTTATGCGTGGCTTTGTGTCAGAGGACTCTGAGGTCAGCTGCTGTCAGCATGATTTCTTTGACATCATTAATTCTATACCCCATGTTTCATTAGCAAAGCCATGAGTCGCCCATTGGAAAGATGTGGGGAAATGGGTCAAGAAGTGCGCAGCCAATGGCAATGAATGGTCCCAAACAGAGGACCCTAGTGTGTTGTTTTGCCAAAAGCTTGGGGTCTACAAACAAAGTCATGCTATGTGTGTGCATGTTGAGCACAGCGTAATATTAGCCACTGATGACCAGGGTCCTAGGGACCCCGGCCATAGTGACCTGTTTGTCTCTGTTTCCACAGCCATAACTCCAGCAGAGGTGCACCCCAAATTGGCGGGAGTTCCAAATTCCATCTGGGCGAAGGGTAAACATGATGTAGGCCTAATAAAGAATGCTGAATCAGTGGTGATCTCCCCCAAATCAGATTTCAGGCCTAAACAGACCCAGTACCCATTCAAACCAGAAGCAATCACAGGTATAAGACCGGTCTTTGATTCGTTGCTGAATGCAGGTGTAATTGTCCCTTGCCCGGACTCTCCAGTGAGCACTCCTATCTTCCCAGTTAAGAAGGCAAGAAAACCACCCCAGCCCAATGAGTGGAGGTTTGTCCAAGATCTACAAGCAGTCAATGCTGTGATTGTTCTGCGCGCACCTGACGTCCCTAATCCATACACCATTTTGGGCCAGGTGCCCGCTGACAGTAAATGGTTTTCAGTGGTGGATTTAGCGAATGCGTTCTTTTCTATTCCTCTACATGAAAACAGCCAGTACTGGTTTGCCTTTATGTATGATGGTCATCCATACACTTTCACTCGTTTGTGCCAGGGTTACTGCGAGTCCCCAACCATATACAGCCAGTGCCTCGGAGTAAGTCTTGCTTTGTTAACTTTGTCACCAGGATCAGCCTTGCTGCAGTATGTTAAAGATTTAATGATTTGTGCCCCAACTAAAGCTCAATGTGAAGATGACACCGTAATGCTACTGCGACACTTCACTAAGGAGGGTCATAAGGCTAGCCTCGCAAAGCTACAGTTTGCAAAACAGAAGGTGCATTTCTTAGGGCATGACATCACAGGGTAGGGGAAAATGCTGTCTACAGACAGAGTCTCAGCTATTCAGAAAATTCCCAAGCCGATAACTGTGAAACAAGTTTTGTCATTTTTGGGTATGTGTTCCTATTGCAGAGCATTCATTCCGAATTATTCCATCCTGGAAAGCCCAGTGAGAGAGCTCGTGCACAGTTCGTCCCTCACTGCTTCATCACCTGTTGCATGGACACCAGAGGCTGAAGAAACATTCCTGGCCCTAAAGAGCTCTCTGCAGACCACACCCACTCTGGGATTGCCTGACCCAAATAAACCATTTGTTTAAACTATAGATGAAAAAAAGGGTTTCATGACCTCTGTTCTTGGTGTCGTGGTTAGCGCTGTCGCCTCACGGCAAGAAGGTCCAGGTTCGAGCCCTGTGGCTGGCAAGGGCCTTTCTGTGCGGAGTTTGCATGTTCTCCCCGTGTCCGTGTGGGTTTCCTCTGGGTGCTCCGGTTTCCCCCACAGTCCAAAGACATGCAGGTTAGGTTAACTGGTGACTCTAAATTGACCGTAGGTGTGAATGTGAGTGTGAATGGTTGTCTGTGTCTATGTGTCAGCCCTGTGATGACCTGGCAACTTGTCCAGGGTGTACCCCGCCTCTCGCCCGTAGTCAGCTGGGATAGGCTCCAGCTTGCCTGCGACCCTGTAGAACAGGATAAAGCGGCTAGAGATAATGAGATGAGATGAGACCTCTGTTCTTTTGCAGAAGCACAGGGATAGATTAAGACCTGTAGCCTACTTCTCCAGCAAATTGGACCCAGTGGAGGCTGGACTTCCTGTTTGCCTGCATGCAGTTGCTGCAGCTGAAAAGGCGGTAACTGCTTCCTAAAATATTGTGGGGTATTCTAACCTCACCCTTTTGGTCCCACATGCTGTCTCCCTGCTTCTGTTGGAGAAAAAGAGGTCACATTTGTCAACACAGAGATGGTTTAAGTATAACACTGTCATATTTGATATGCCTAACATCATTGTGAAACATTGTACTGTTCTGAATCCTGCCTCTCTTCTCCCTACAGAGGACAATGGAGAACCACATGACTGTGTTGCGCTCACTAACGATTTTTGTTCCCCCAGGGCAGACTTAAAGAGCGACCCTTTGGAAAATCCAGACATGGTCCTCTATGCGGATGGTTCAGCCTCCAGAGACCCAGAGATGGGAAAAAACAAAATAGGTTTTGCCATAGTCTCAGATCACGAGGTCCTCAAGGCAACGTGTCTGTCCTCAAACCTGTCGGTGCAGGCCGTAGAGCTCTGTGCCCTTATTGAGGCATGCAAATTGGCTGCAGGGCAATTAGCCCAAGAGCATTAGCTCAAAATTGAGTCCAACCCGGAACAAATTAGTAACAAGCTGAATTTTTCAGAATATGTTCAGAATACCCTTAGGAATAACATACTAGAAGTCCCCGGGAATCCACCTTGTGCTCTCTGAGAAATTCAAGATGGCGTCCAAAATGGCCGCCGATTGGAGATTTTTCAATATCTCAGGGATAAAACATAATATAAATGCAATTAAAATGTTAAATTATGTTCTCTCATACAAGCAATGCAAATTCACCATTGTCACACTGTTAAAATTAAAATTAACCAAGATTACAAGGTCATTAATGTGGAAATTACATGGAATTTGATGGTTGACATGATTGACAGATTAGCTTAGTAGGCTACCTACATACATGAACATAATGTAAGACAACAATTAGACATCAATTTCCTTAATATTTAGTGCATCTTTAAGCTTTGATAAAATATTAAAGGGAAATTAAATTTGAGAACTCTATCTTCTAAAACTACAATGGCAAGCTGTTTCAGTACACTTCAACATTCCGGCGACTTTCATGACAAAAAGGTCTGCCTCAATAAAAGCTCTTGCTTATAAACAATGAGTAGACTTAAACACTTCTCAGTGCCTCAGTTGTAATGCTTGGACCTTTGTTGTACCATCAATGAAGTAGGGAATTTATTCAAGCTTGTTTAAGGGTGGAAAAAAAAATTAATCTTTGAGTTTCTAGCACCAGTCTTTACTACTAGCAATGCCAGTGTGTTCGGACAAAAAATGACTAAACTCAGCATGACCTTTTAAAAATGACTGAACTCAGCATGACCTTTTAACATGCCATTTTTCATTTTACACCACCAATTTACTTTAATTAATATTAATGAAAATAAGTGCTCCAACCCCTAGTAATTGTGTTTGTTATTTTGTGAACAGAATAGGATGATACGGAGTGAACGAGTAACCAATGGATCCACACTCTATAATTGGTAGTGTACATTAAATAGCACATGTATAGATTTACAATTATAAGTCTGTAATTATTAGTCCTAAACATTAAGAACTGAAGCCATTTCAAAAACATATGAGATATCTTCATGATACCATAACGATTATTTTGTCATAACAGTCATTGTTATTTCTTCTTGGATGTGAATTTATGGGCCAGGGCGTTTCAAGATTGATACTTGATTCAAGGATCGGACTGGTTGAAAGCTACACACATTCATAGTACTGTGCACATTCATAAATGTGAACTGGTGAAGTGCCAAAAATATGACAATCTAACCAGACATGGCAAGCGAACACATTATACACAAATATACTGTTATAATAATGTGTACATTGTTATTATATAATGTTAATGCACAATGTAATTAATACACACATGTTGGAATTTACTCTCCTACCCTACAAAACATATATTCTGACCTTTTAATTGCATTAATATTTTGTTTTGGGCCTGAGATATGGGCAGATCTCCATTTGGCGGCCATTTTGGACGCCATCTTGAATTTCTCAGAGAGCACAAGGGGGATTTCCGGGGACTTTTAGTATGTTATTCCTAAAGGTATTCTGAACATATTCTGAAATTTTCAGCTTGTTACTAATTTGTTCCGGGTATAACCCTATTACTCCTGGGCTAAATCTGTCAATATTTTTACGGACAGCAGGTACGCATTTGGTGTTGTGCATGATTTTGGAACCATTTGGAAACACAGAAATTTTCTCACTAGCACAGGATCTCCCATTGCACATCATAAACTGGTCTCTGAGTTGTTGGATGCTATTCTACTCCCTAGAGCCACTGCTGTGTGCAAGTGTGCTGCCCATACTAACAATACTGATCTTGTGTCTCAAGGAAATGCCAAGGCGAACGCAGCAGCTAAGTGTGCAGCCTCAGCTTCCAGTTCACCCTCAAACCTTGCTTTTCCTCAGGTTTCCACCCCCTGTTTACAGCTAGCAGACCTTCAGAGCACTGCTACCCAGGACGAGAGACGAGTTTGGAATCAGGCCGGCTGTATCTTTGCAAACTTGGTCTGGGTTCGTCCCTTGGGCTGTCCCTGTCTACCAAAACACATGTTCTCTTTCTATGCAAAATTGGCACATGGGCTCACCAATGTGTCAAAAGGGGGGATGGTAGCAGAAGTAACAAAGAGATGGTTCACAAAGGGGTTTTCAAACTATGCTGCGAAATTTTGCAAGCAATACTTGATATGTGCACAACATAATGCAGGTCAAGGTATCAAACTAACTCAAGCAGCACACCCAATACTAGACAAACCATTTGATCATCTCCAAATGGACTTCATTGAACTGACACCTAGTGAGGGAAAAAGGTACTGCCTGGTAATAGTTGACATGTTTTCAAAATGGGTTGAAGTATTCCCCACAGCTAAACAAGACTCAGAGACAGTAATCAAAGCACTCTTGAGAGACATAATTCCTAGGTGGGGTATACGGTACCTAGCAAAATCTCAAGTGACAATGGAACGCCCTTTGTTAATGCAGCCCTAAAGAAAACAGGAGTATTCCTAGGGATAGACTTGAAACAACATTGTGCCTACCATCCTGCCAGTGCAGGAGCAGTGGAGAGAGAAAATGGGTCCCTTAAAAATAAACTTAGCAAAGCTTGTGCAGAAACAGGGCTAGGATGGACAAAGGTCCTCCTTGTAGTACTCACACAAATGAGGATGCAAACTAGGCCTAAACATGGGCTAAGCCCATTTGAAATTCTGTTTGGACGAGTACCCAACACGGGGATAGGGCCAGCCCAAGGAACACTGCCAGACACCACACTGTGTGATGGTGCAATGTTGAATTACTGTGCAACGCTGTCCTCTGCTTTGAAATCTATCCACAAACAGGTAAAATAAGTGCTTCTCAAGCCTGCTGAGGGACCTCTGCATGATCTACAACCAGGGGATTAGATAGTGGTGAAGGACTTCCAATGAACCAAGTAGAACAAGCCACGGTGGAATGGCCCATTCCAGGTCCTGCTCACGACTCCAACGGCAGTGAAGGTCACAGACAGAGTGACGTGGATCCACGCTAGCCACTGCAGGAGGGTTCCTGAACCAACTGAGTGGGAGGAAGAGGAAGGCCTGAAGGATCCAGGCGTTAACTAAAGCGCATGAGGAAGAAAGGCATCACTGCATGGAACAGTGCGAGTATCACATCAATCACGCACACACCCAAGTATTAGTGAACACTGGAAGGCGTAACCCATTAGGAGAAGGGCTATGGCTCCTTATCACGGACGAAGAGGTCAGGGCAACAACTCTGGGAGGACAATCCCAGTGGACAAATCTGCACAATACAAACAAAGAGAAAGAAATATTAATTGAGTACATCTTAGCACAGAACCCCAACCATCAGGTGAGACAAGTGGTAACCCGAGACTCAGGAGGAGAGGTAAGCGATTACCATTTAGAAGGTACTCCACACATCCACTTTCCCACCTTGATCCAAACCACGTGGCGAGCAAGCCCAGCGGAACTAAGCATGGCAGCAGAGTTGCACTGTTGCACCCTCAATAGAGAAGAGTATTTCAGTATCTAGTCAGTAAACTGGTTTCAGAAGTCCCGAGTTTCTCCAAGCCCCGGTGAAGTGGGACGAGGGCTGATAGGGCGTGCCCGCCCTCTGAGCACCAATACACATCAAGAAGGGAAAGGGTTAACTCAGAGACATAGTTAACATAAGATGAAGGGGGTAAATTATTATAAGCTAGGTCCAGTCACAGGCCTGAGCATCCTGATCCTGCTGGGGCTTATGGGAGGATTCATGTGGTGGTCGATACAGGGAACCCAGGCTGGCACAGAGTCGGGACAAGGGAGACATCCAACTCATAATTTGTATTGGCAGTATGCTAATTTCATAGCTAAACAGGCTAACAGGTCAAATTGTCTAGTTTGCTCCACCCTGCCACACACCGTTACACAACCATTCGTGTTTGAGACTGCCAACACAACTGAAGAGGATACTGCGCAAGCATGGCAAGCCGTGATGGAAGCTGTCTGTGATGATGTAAAAATAGACTGTAATGTCACATATCGAGATGGGGGAGATGACCCAAGAGTAGAAATTAGCATAAATGAACCAGAAAAGGGGATAAATTATACCTTATACGCAAGCTGAAAGGGCAATCCAAATTCTACCTCCTTGGGGAAGGTCAAGGAAGTTAAGTGTTCAACCATCTGCACAGTGCAGGGTTCAGTCCCAAATCCAAATGTGACCTGCATGGGACGAAGTGGCACTCTGTACAAGCAAGGCAGAAAGGCAACAATAGGAGGTAACTTAGGGCCAGGGGGGAATCTAACTCAGTTAGCTGGCCCAACCTTTTATTCCCCAGGCTGGCAGTGGAAATGTGGTCACCATGTGTACAACTTCCTCCCGGTAGATTGGAAAGGCACGTGTGCCCTGATCCAATTAGATGCCTATCTAATAATAGCAACCCCTGAGGCGAGTAGCAGATGGCGCAGAAGCACCAACGATGATTTCCCTCCTCCAGAACATCAACTGCAACCCAAGGTGAAGAAATTCTTTCAGGCACTGTTTCCACAGTATGGAATAACACAACTCTGGAATAAACTTGAGGTGGTGCATTACAGACTGGCACAGTTCGTGAATTCAATCATAGAGGCCATGGAGGGCGTGAGAACTCAATTGACCGCACCCAGATTAATGACAACACAGAATTGCATGGCCCTTGACATCCTTTTGGCAAAGGAAGGTGGAGTGTGTGTCATGATAGGAGAACATTGTTGTACGTATGTTCCTGAAAACAATGGGAATCATGGTAACATCACTGAGGCAACGAACAAGATGCACAAGGTTGCTGAACAATTATGAGCAGATGAACACGGAGGAGTCGAAGACAGTTAGTGGCATTGGTTCAGTGGATGGAAGACTGATTCCATCCACCATACCGGTCCTGGGCTTAGTGATTGTGATGCTATGTTTGCTCCCTGTTTTCTGTCAATGTTGTATGTCTGTGTTTACAAGGCAGCTGACAAATATTGGTTACCAGATGGTGAAAATAGACCCAGACGACTTGCCTGACTGGCCTCCAAACTCACACGAAGACTATAACCCACCGTTTGATGATGTCAGCACAGCCGATATGAAATTAGCCCTAGCTTAAAATACTCTTATTTGTGGTTGTTTTCTGTTCTATTGTTTCCTGATCTATGTATATAGCTTGTTAGCATTAACTTAAGACGTCTATGTCTTACAAAACAGCCTTAGCATTATCCCTGTACACTCAATGACGTGTTAAGTCGAATCTCTCCGGGAACTCTTACAACTGAAATTGTGTACATTTCTTTTCTTTAACAAATATTATCCTGTAGGATAAAAAGGGGGAAATGTGAAGGAAATTTAGTGAATGAACATTCCTATTCTCTATGCTTCTGTGTGTTGAGCTCAAGTGGCCTAGTGTACTTAGAAAAATTGTTTTCCCACAAGCTGTCATCGCCTTTCTATGTCCTTGGCTCAACGGCTGGTGATAAGCAGGCTGCCTGGTTTCTGTTTCATGTTATGTTATGCCTAACCACGTATCCACTGCGCATCTCAGAGCACACCAGGCGCATGCTCTAACAAAGCTTCAAGGGAAAGCCTTGAGCCAATCACGTTGTAGGTATCATGCCGCCATCTTGTGTCAGAACTACAATTCCCAGGCAACTTCCGCGTGATCTACGTCACGTGTGGGCGGGATCATCTACGTCAGTCTGCCATGCACGCATAAATCCAAGCGGAAGCTCCGCCATTTTGTCTCTCGCGTCCGGGTTTCCGAGGAGTCTGGACGCATAAAGAGATGCTCTCCAACCCGAAAACACTTCTTTCTTGCAAGATTCACCATCCAGCGCGTTCTGTGCCTAACCACTGGCCAAGGTAAAAGTCCAGAATAGCGCGATCTTTAAACTCAACCTGAGTTACAACCGGTGTCTTCGTATAAGAAGTGATGTCATGACTGCAGCCCAGGCAGTTAAAAGTTAAGAAGCGATTGAATCCTTTTTAACTCAAAAGCGCTGTGCATCTTATTCTGATCAGAGACTTTTCCTCACGAACGCTGAGGTTCGGACCAAGAATCCTCTGCTTTCCACGGGAACCACCCAAGTGCTCCGCTGGACCCGAAAGTTTTCTACGCCTCCATCACGAGCGGCTCACGTGCTCCCACGGCGAGGCCCGAAACTACACCGGCGAATAGTTCTTCATATCTTGCTAAAGGCAGGATTAAGTAAGATTTTGGCATTTGGGCATAATTAAGATAGTCTTAGGAATTTGCTTTTATTGGAATAGTGTGAATTTAAACCCAGGTTTATCTGTTACACTGTTAGACACGCAGCGTGTTGATTTATTTTGGTTCTATGTTCTCTCAATTGTTTAATAGATAGGCTGCGCATGCTTTTCTTTGCTTACTAACATTTTAATTTCCTTGTCATACATTTTGACCTTATCAAGGCTTCAGTGAGTTTGGTAATGTTATGAGTGTGGAATCTTTGTTACTGAGAAAACACGTGCTCAACAAGCCTGACCAGGCCTGATACACTTTAGATAGCTTCCCTTTGTCTTTAGCGACACGTGCTCAGTAGGCTTCACCAGGCCTAACAAACACACTTTAGCTAGGCCATAGGGCCTTTCACAAACACACACTAGCAACACAAGGCTAATCTAGGCCTCCACCATGTGTAGTTAGCTACACGAGGCTAAACACATGGTCAAGTCCTTCACACACACACACACACACACACACAAGCACGCATTAGCCACAGAGCTAATCCTTTGTTCTATTTAGATAACATTCCTTTGTTTTAGCTAGCAACAAGCTAGGCCATACACACACACACACACACACACACACACACACACACACCTCACTGCTTGTATATATTGATTTATTATTTTTATCTTTGTTATAATAAATTCATTTATTAAACAAACTGTGTTTATTTGTGTGAACAATATATGAAGTCCCCAATCTCCCTCGAATTCAAAAGGGTGCATATAAAAGTTATGTAATGTGGTAAGTGATTGTAATAATTTGGAAATATACCATAATCTAGCTGTTGGTAATTTATTATTAAGCACCAGGATTAATGGTATGATTCACTAAATGATTCATTGAACTATTCACTATACGATTCACTAAATGATTTGTTGAATGATTCACTTCAAATGAGTTATTCTATGGTATGATTCAATTCAAAGGAGTCAAAGTAAACGATTCAATGGGATTGATTCATTTTAATTATTAACCTTCAGATTTAATGAGACTGATTTAACGAGATTGATCACTTAATTTCAATAATTAACTGATTGCACCCACAACATGCAGACGCAAGCAGTAAGCGAATGCCTTTAGAGTATAATAGATACACTGCAGAAACTAGCCATCCTAATATAAGGAAAAACATAATAAATTTGAGAACATTTAGACTATAATCAAGTGAAATAATCTGCCAGTGCAGTAACACTTGGTAAGACATCTTAGAATAAGTTGGTTGCAATCTAGAACTAGGTTTAATAATCTCAAAATTGGTGTCTTGTTTTCTTCTAATAAGAAATGCTAGATCGTTTAAACTATTTTCAAGATATTTTCACTTGCTAAGACATCATTTTTTGCAGTGTAATGGCCACTAAGACACAACTCAGAGTGCGCACTCTTGGCATTACCTGAGGTGGTGTCTTCTTTCATTTCCTGTTTATATGATCTACTATAATAAATAACTGAAAAGACAACTGCTAAGCATTCTGAAGTGTTTATTAGAAGTTTCCATTATAGGGTCACCACAGCAGATAATGTCCCTCCATCTCCTTCTGTCTTCCATATCTTTTCCTGTAGCACCAACTGTCTTCATATCCTCCGTCACCACATCCATAAATCTCATCTTTGGTTTTCCTCTTTTCCTTCTACCTGGAAACTCCATCTCCAGCATTCTTTTCCCAATATACCCTGGATCTATCCTCTGTATATGTCCAAACCATCTCAATCTTTCCTCACTCACTTTATCTCCAAGTCGTCCTACATGTGCTGTCCCTCTAATATTCTCGTTTCTAATCCTGTCCAACTTTGTCACTCCCAATGAGTCTCAGCATCTTCAACTCTGCTACCTCCAGTTCAGCATCCTGTATTTTTATCATTGCCACTGTCTCCAAACCATACAACATAGCTGGCCTTACTACTGTCTTGTATACTTTCCCTTTCACTCTTGCTGGCAACCTTCTGTCACAAATCACTCCTGACACTCCTCCATCCATTCCAACCTGCCTGCACTCTCTTTCACTTCTCTTCTGCACTCACCATTACTTTGCACAGTTGACCCCAGATATTTGAACTCATCTGCTTTGACCACCTCTATTCCTTGCAGCTTCCTGTTCTTACTACAGAGCACAATATCATCTGCAAACATCATGTTCCGTAGGGCTTCTTGTCTGATGTCATCTGTCAACTTGTCCATTATCATTGCAAATAAGAAAGGGCTTAGGGACGAGCCCTGGTGCAATCCAACATCCACCTTAAATGCCTCCATCATCCCTATTGCATATCTCACTGCTGTCACATGTCCTCATACATATCCTGCACCAATCTCACATACTTCTCCACCACTCCTGATTTCCTCATGCAGTACCACAACTCCTCTCTCAGCAGCCTGTAATATGCCTTCTCTAAATCCACAAATACACAGTGCAGCTCCTTCTGGCCTTATAGGAGGTTGCTTCTCATGCACTTGAAAGAGAAGGAGGCCCCTCCTACAAAGTTGTGGCTCAGTGAGCTTATGAACACACTCCACCTAGAATACGATACACTCTTATGGACAAACTCCCCTACTTTGATAAGGTGTGGTCACCTCTAATTAAGTATCTGGCAAATTAAAATCATGGTTCACTTAATGTCAACAAGTTTGACGGAGGAATGGGGTGGGGCCTGTGGAGAGTCGGGAATAGAACTCTGAGACTAAGTTAAAGGACAGCCCTTTTTTTTAATTGTTGTTCATGTTTTTTGTTTTCTTTTGTTCTATTGTGTTTTGGTCCTATGGGTATTTTGTGTATGTATACGGGTGTTCATGGGGAAAAAAGAAAAAAGAGCAAAAAATGATGAAACGTGCATGTGAAAGATACGCGACAGACTAAATATATATACTGTATACAGTGTTTCCCCTAGAAAATGTTTGAAGGTGCGGTGGCAAGACCTGTGCTCAGACGTTCCACCCCAGTACGAGGATGAAAACAGCCAACAGCACAGAAGGCTATACATAGATTAATCCATCGGTCATGACTTTAGCCCACAACATGCCAGCACATAACTGTGCAAAATAAAATGCTAAAACAGCCAACAGTACACAACAAAAGCACCTCGGTAGTAGGCTAACTCAACTTAAACAACTTGCTTGTATCAGTACCAATGCAGTATAGAAACATTGAAAACAGAGGAAGCAGTGCGCTCGGTGGTGCTAATAGAAGTAACCAATGACTTACGCTTAAAACTTCCCAAAGGCCTGCCTGCGTCTGTCATTGGCCTGCATGAACTCCTTTGCGATGGCTGTCATGTCAGTTTGTTCCAGAATGTCACGGTGAATATGGCAGTTCATCAAGTCATTCAGTCTCTTGTGTCATTGTGGATCGGAGGTATGATTTCAGTCGACAAAGTGTGGAAAACAAATGCTCTGCTGATGCCGAGGGCACGAAGGCCAAAAGCCAGGGCACCGAGGCCATAAAATAAAACAATGATTTTAAGTTCATGTCTATAATGAATTTAATTTAAGGACTAATGACTCTTCTGAGGAAGATTGGAGTCCCGGTCAAAACTATCAAGCAGGTAAAGAAACATCTACAATATTATGTCTGAAGATAGGAAAATATTGAACACCTCTAAACTTATCAATCCATTGCTCACTTCAAAAACTGTAAAACTTAAACCTATATCCTCCCATAATTTTTGTTCAATTGACACCGAATGTGCAAGAGCATCTTCAGACTGTACTACTATGCAGATTTTTGATTAATCAAAATTGAGCCTGGGTGGCACGGTGGTTAGTAGTTAGCGCTGTCGCCTCACAGCAAGAAGGTCCGGGTTCGAGCCCCGTGACCGGCGAGGGCCTTTCTGTGCGGAGTTTGCATGTTCTCCCCGTGTCCGCGTGGGTTTCCTCCGGGTGCTCCGGTTTCCCCCACAGTCCAAAGACATGCAGGTTAGGCTAACTGGTGACTCTAAATTGACCGTAGGTGTGAATGGTTGTCTGTGTCTATGTGTCAGCCCTGTGATGACCTGGCGACTTGTCCAGGGTGTACCCCGCCTTTCTCCCGTAGTCAGCTGGGATAGGCTCCAGCTTGCCTGCGACCCTGTAGAACAGGATAAAGCGGCTAGAGAAAATGAGATGAATGAAATGAAAATTGAGCCTGGAGTACATCAAAATGTTTGACTGTAAATGGAACATATACTAGCATGCAGGCTACTGATTAACCCATAAGAGCCCAGACCGATTTCTCAATCAAGGAAAATTATTGAGGAAATAAAATGAACTAAATAGACGACAAAGAAAACATTTCTGACCTTTTATTTTTTAAATAGCACTTTCATGTCTCAAGATCTGAAATATTAAATTGCAAATTTGCAGAACACTGCAACGCTATTACACTGTTAACCCGAAAGTTCATTCTATGCAAACAGTTTGAGTAAATACCACTTTTAAAGATTAGTTTTATTGCATTACTTAAACAGTATGAGTATATGAAGAGTACATGAGACAGTCATTGGGAGTACTCATTTTTGTAATTAAACAAACTAAAACTATCATGTTTTACCTCAGGCCACAGTGCTGCCCTGTTGTGATTGGCTCAAAACTCAAGACAAGTTGAGTTGACAGCTACAGAGGAAGTTGCGCCATTTTCTAATTTACACAGAGCAATTTAAGGTCTTTGCACTTTTGACAACAAGCTAATTAGCATGTTAGCGGCTACAGTCGGTACTCGGCATGTTAAAAGTGGGTCAACGTTGTAACGACATAACACTACTGTACAAGCAATGCTTATTTAACGGTAACAAACTTAAGCCCTATATGTTGAAATTCCCGTCTTATTCATTCATTAATTTATCACACAGGCTTACCTCAGTCAACTTCTTCCCTCCTTCTGTGAAAATTCAACGTCTCAGACGCGGACACAAGTGGGCGGGAAATGCGTTTGATTAAGTCTTCTGATTGGCTGGTGATAGACTGGTGGGCGGGGGATGTGTTTGATTAAGTCTCCTGATTGGCTGGTGATAGATTGGTGTCATTATAGCGCGTCGGAGTGGTTCATGCCACGCTCGAGTCCGCTCAACATCAAAAAATATTGGTTTAGCCTATTTTTTAAATAATTTTCAAAAATAATTTTCAAAAAGTTACCCGGGCCACGGCCCCCCTTCAGGAATTCCTGAAGGTGCGGCGGCAAAAATCAAGGTGCGGCGGCCCGCCGCAGCCAATTGTACATAGCGGAAACACTGGTATATATGTACAGTGGTGCTTGAAAGTTTGTGAACCCTTTAGAATTTTCTATATTTCTGCATAAATATGACCTAAAACAATATCAGATTTTCACACAAGTCCTAAAAGTAGATAAAGAGAACCCAGTTAAACAAATGAGACACAAATATTATAATTGGTCATTTATTTATTGAGGAAAATTATCCAATATTACATATCTGTGAGTGGCAAAAGTATGTGAACCTCTAGGATTAGCAGTTAATTTGAAGGTGAAATTAGAGTCAGGTGTTTTCAATCAAAGGGATGACAATCAGGTTTGAGTGGGCACCCTGTTTTATTTAAAGAACAGGGATGTATCAAAGTCTGATCTTCACAACACATGTTTGTGGAAGTGTATCATGGCACAAACAAAGGAGATATCTGAGGACCTCAGAAAAAGTGTTGTTGATGCTCATCAGGCTGGAAAAGGTTACAAAACCATCTCTAAAGAGTTTGGACTCCACCAATCCACAGTCAGACAGATTGTGTACAAATGGAGGAAATTCAAGACCATTGTTACCCTCCCCAGGAGTGATTGACCAACAAAGATCACTCCAAGAGCAAGGCGTGTAATAGTCGGTGAGGTCACAAAGGACCCCAGGGTAACTTCTAAACAACTGAAGGCCTCTCTCATATTGGCTAATGTTAATGTTCATGAGTCCACCATCAGGAGAACACTGAACAACAATGGTGTGCATGGCAGGGTTGCAAGGAGAAAGCCACTGCTCTCCAAAAAGAACATTGCTGCCCATCTGCAGTTTGCTAAAGATCTTGTGGACAAGCCAGAAGGCTATTGGAAAGATGTTTTGTGGATGGATGAGACCAAAATAGAACTTTTTGGTTTAAATGAGAAGCGTTATGTTTGGAGAAAGGAAAACACTGCATTCCATCATAAGAACCTTATCCCATCTGTGAAACGTGGTGGTGGTAGTATCATGGTTTTGGCATGTTTTGCTGCATCTGGGCCAGGATAGCTTACCATCATTGATGGAACAATGAATTCTGAATCATATCAGCGAATTCTAAAGGAAACTGTCAGGACATCGGTCCATGAATTGAATCTCAAGAGAAGATGGGTCATGCAGCAAGACAACGACCCTAAGCACACAAGCTGTTCTACCAAAGAATGGTTAAAGAAGAATCAAGTTCATGTTTTAGAATGGCCAAGTCAAAGTCCTGACCTTAATCCAATCGAAATGCTGTGGAAGGACCTGAAGCAAGCAGTTCATGTGAGGAAACCCACCAACATCCCAGAGTTGAAGCTGTTCTGTATGGAGGAATGGGCTAAAATTCCTCCAAGCCAGTGTGCAGGACTGATCAACAGTTACCGGAAACATTTAGTTGCAGTTATTGCTGCACAAGGGGCTCACACCAGATACTGAAAGCAAAGGTTCATATACTTTTGCCACCCACAGATATGTAATATTGGATAATTTTCCTCAATAAATAAATGACCAAGTATAATATTTTTGTCTCATTTGTTTAACTGGGTTCTCTTTATCTACATTTAGGACTTGTGTGAAAATCTGAGGATGTTTTAGGTCATATTTATGCAGAAATATAGTAAATTCTAAAGGGTTCCCAAACTTTCAAGCACCACTGTAGGTTTGGATCAGTCTCTCCCTTTTATTCTTTACAGAAAACTCACTTTTCAGCGGTTGTGACACAGCTACCTTTCACTTGCACATACACACAGACACAGCCAACACTCTGTCCAAAAAGCACTTCTTCTCTCCTCTCCACCCCTTTTATCAGCTCCTTGTCACTGAAACAAACACACAGCACATTAATCACCCACAGGTGCAATCACTTTGCCACTCACTTTCACCAGCTTTGCTCTCCATTCACAAACTGGTGCTCGACCATGCCCCCGATACCACAGGTACCAACAAATTTGTCCACATCTCTATGTACACTTATAAATACACTTCAGAGAAGAGGTTTATTTAGCTTGCTCTATACAGATAAAATATGAAATAGTCACACCAATCTTAAATTTACTTTTATAGTGTTTGGCAGATACACTGTATCCAGAGTGACTTATCCAGAGTGACTTATAGAAGATCTTTGAAGTCTCTATCAATTATTACATCCTGATACGGGTTCCTGAACAATTCACAGTCTTGAAGAATCCAGCCATAATGACAGTTATATTCTTTACTCTGTTATGTTTCTGTTTTCTCTAAAGGCATATTCATTCACCTTTAGTAAACATTTTTACTGGTTGGGGTCATGATGGATCTGGAGCACTAACACTGGACACAAGCCAAGATACTTCACCCTGGATGGGACAGTAGTCCATCGCATACACATTCACACACTCATTCAATTCTCTGGCTTATTTGGTGAAGCCAACTCATCTAGCTGCATGTATTTTCGGCAGTGGGATGAAACCAGAGAACCCAAAGGAAACTTGCTTTCTACAATGCTTATAAAAATGTCATTAAGACCCATTGTAATTATCCTGTAAACAATGCGTTCCCCTTTCTTTTTTACAGTATGTAATTATCTACTGATATACATTAAACCACAATGAGTGACCACGCTGACTACAATGAATGACACTGAACGACCTCTTCATAATCTGTTGATTGAGACCTGCTGTTATTCAGACTCATTAAATTAATACTCATCCTCCATATAATAAGGTACTAATTAAACCCCACCCTATACAGTATGCAAAGTCATTTGCCTTAAAATTTCTCTCTTAATTTCTCCTGTGGTGTTCAACCTTTAATGACAACTTTGTCAGTCCAGATGAGAACAAGAACAGATGATATTTGAATATACTCTCTAGACTTAGACAGTCATGAGACCCACATCAAGGAGGTTTTGCCAAACTGCTGGATAATCACCTGTTTGTCAAAGCAGAAAAGTGTGAGTTTCACATTACTCAAATCTCCTTCCTCAGCTACAGCATCAGTACTGAGGGAGTCATCATGGATGAAGACAAAGTCACAGCAGTCACTACATGCCCAACCCCCACCATTGTCAAGAAACTCAAACTTTTCCTGAGATTCCCCAACTTCTATCGGCAATTCATCAGAAGCTTCAGCTCTATCACCTCCTCACTCACTGCCCGACTGAAAAAAGGACCCAAATGCTTACAATGGAACCCCGAGGAACTACCTGATCCCATGAAACCCTTCATAGTTGAAGTGGACACCTCTGAGTAAGGGGTGGGAGCAGTACACTCACAGCATTTTGGTGAGAAGCCCAAATTACACCCCCATGGCATTCTTTTCTGAGAAGTTCACACCCACAGAACAGAATTATGACACTGGTAACCAGGAACTTTTGGTAGTTAAATTGGCACTGGAGGAGTGGTGACACTGGCTGGAAGGAGCAATCTACCCCTTCATTATGGACACTGACCACAAGAACCTGGAATATGTCAAAGCAGCCAAAAGACTGAACAAAAGGTTGAATGCCAAGCTTGCTGGGCTTTATTCTTCACCTGATTTTAGTTTAATATTGCATAAAATTCCGGCTCCAAAAACACCAAGGCTGACATGTTATCGCGTGTATACCCTCCCTCAGTCCCAGACCAGGATTCAGAACCCATAATCCCTCCAATCTGCTTCATCAACACCCTAATTTAGGACATAGTTTGAGAACTTGCCCAGACCTTACCATACCATATTCCTGACAGCTGCCATCCCAATCTCATATGTTCCTCCACATCTCTGAGGCCAGCTGATCACTTGGGCACACACTACCCCCACTGCTGGACACCCAGCAAACTTACTGGTTGCTCAAAGCTAAGTCCTGGTGGCCTAACATGCTCCCAGACATTAACCAATTTATTTCCTCATGCTCTGTGTGCACAGGCTGAAGTGCCCTGGGCACTTCCAGTGGATAAAGTCATGCCATTACCCACACATCAACATCCATTGTCCCACATCACCATCAACTTAATCACTGACCTTCCCAAGTCTCAAAACCACACACATGGTCAGCATTGACTGCTTCCCCAAATTTCTAAGACTCATCCCTTTACCAGGCCTCCCTACAACACTGGAAACAGGAGAAATGATCTTCTCATATGTCTTTCCTTATTTTGGCATCCCAGAAGACACTGTCAGTGATCAAGGCTCCCAGTTCATGTCATTACTCTGGGCCAGATTTATGGACAAATTGAGGATGTTGGTGAGCTTACCTTCTAATCCAGCCACTGAGGTGCACAAGCCAGTGCATTCTTGGTGCCAGTCCGAAGCCTGGATAAATGAGGAGGGTTGCATCAGGAAGGGCATCCAGCATAAAACTCATGGCAAATCAACTATGTGGATGATGAAGAGGACTTTTGTACTGGATTGGTCTTGGCCCGATTTAACAATGACCACCATTGGAACTGCTTCCCAGCAGGGTACCAGTGGAAACTATGCTACTAGTGAGAAAAGGAGGAGAAAGAGAGGTGAAAGACACATTTGGAAGAAATGTGAGAATAGAAAAGGCAGGAGAGTGGAATTGAAAGTTGGAACTATAATTTTTAGCCCTATGACTGGTAAAGGAAGAGAACTGGCAGATATGATGGAGAGGAGAAAGACTTGTAATGTTATATGTTAATAACATTAGAACTCCAGTTCCCATAATGCCTTGTGAGCTAGGCATGCACATTAGATGAATAGAAGCAGGAAAGTTTTTTTTTTTTTTTTGTATGCCTGGACATGCCGCTGCAGTAACATGTAATAAAACACAAGTTTATTCAACACGCCTCATCTGTTCATCACCTAGAATAGAACAGATATGACATGGTGTCAGTAAGTGGTCGTTTGCAAGTGAAGACGGAAGAAAAGGGAAGCCGCGTTTTGCAATGAGAGCCACGTTAGAAGATGAAAAGTTAGTGGCAGGAAAAAAAAAAAAAAAGTCACCGGTCGCGTCAGATAGTTGTTAGCTTTGAAAAGTATAGCTAGCTACAGTGTATCGGCTGAGATGGCATGGCTGAAGGTGACAATGAAGACGTTAGTGTCGTGGAGGAAGACGAGGAGGATTCACCACAAGTAGAGGCTGAAATAGTTCCTGAAATCGACGAACCAGAAGAGATTCAAGTGGTCGAAATCCCGGTACAAAGACCTGTTGTCGTCATGGATAAGCTGAATCCACCATTGTGCATGCAACTGATTGGTAACCTTGCAGATAATTGGAAACGGTTTAAACAAAGATTCCATATCTACTTGGCAGCAAAAGGGGCAGGGGGTGATGATGAAAAATTGAAAGCGTCCATCTTTTTGCATGTTATTGGAGAAGATGCTCTGTACATACATAATAGCTTTCAGTTGGATTAAGCTACCCTAACATTGACAACACTTATGACCAAGTTTGAAGAATATTTTGTGCCAAGTCAAAATGTCACGTTTGAGCGGTATAAGTTTTTTACCCATGACCAGAAACAAGGCATACTTTTTGATCAGTATTTAGCTGAGCTCCACACACTGAGCAAAACATCTGAGTTATGGACTTTAAAAGACTCACTAATTAGAGACAGGATAGTCCGTGGAACTGATGATAATGCACTCAGAGAAAGACTGCTCCATGAGACAGGACTGACATTAGAGAAATGTGTCACCATGTGTAGAGCAGCAGAAACAACTCGTGCACAGGCCAAGGAGCTGCGCAGAGGTGAAACAGCAGTGCATGTAGTGAAAAAGGAGCAGAAAAGAAAGCCATTTAACAAACAAAAAGATGCAAATGAAAAAATCAGAGTTTAAGTGCGGTAAATGTGGCAACAGTCATAAGCCCAAGTCATGTCCAGCATATGGCAAGTCGTGTAATAACTGTGGAAAAAACAATCACTTCTCCAAATGCTGCAAAGCGACGTCAACAAAAAAGAAAGTCCATGCAGTGGAAGAGGAGGATCAGTGTTTCCGCTATGTACAATTGGCTGCGGCGGGCCGCCGCACCTTTATTTTTGCCACCGCACCTTCAGGAATTCCTGAAGGGGGGCCGTGGCCCGGGTAACTTTTTGAAAATTATTTTTGAAAATTATTTAAAAAATAGGCTAAACCAATATTTTTTGACGTTGAGCAGACTCGAGCCTGGCATGAACCGCTCCGACGCGCTATAATGACACCAATCTATCACCAGCCAAGCAGGAGACTTAATCAAACGCATCCCCCACCCACCAATCTATCACCAGCCAATCAGAAGACTTAATCAAACGCATCTCCTGCCCACTTGTGTCCGCGTCTGAGACGTTGAATTTTCACAGAAGGAGGGAAGTTGACTGAGGTAAGCCTGTGTGATAAATTAACGAACGAATAAGACAGGAATTTCAACATATAGACCCCTTCGCCCCCTCCTTGAACTGCCACCTTATTGTGGTGGAGGGGTTTGTGTGCTTGAATGATCCTAGGAGCTATGTTGTCGGGGGCATTATGCCCCTGTCAGGGTTTCCCAAGGCAGACAGGTCCTAGGTGACAGGCCAGACTAAGAGCAGTTCACCAAAACCCCTATGGAGAAAAATCCGAGGACCGTGACGTCGCCCGGGATGACGCAGCCGGGGCCCCACCCTGGAGCCAGGCCCGGGGTTGGGGCTCGTATGCGAGCGCTTGGTGGCCGGGCCTTTGCCCATGGGGCCCGGCCGGGCTCAGCCCGAAGAGCTGACGTGGGCCCGACCTCCTGTGGGTTCACCACCCACAGAGGTAGCAGTAGGGGACTGGTGCAATGTGGATTGGGTGGCAGTCGAAGGCAGGGGCCTCGACGACCTGATCCCCGGACACAGCGGCTGGCTGTTGGGACATGGAATGTCACTTCGCTGGGGGGGAAAGAGCCTGAGCTTGTGCGGGAGGTTGAGAGGTACCGGCTAGAGATAGTCGGGCTCACCTCCACGCACAGCTTGGGCTCTGGAACCCAGCTCCTCGAGAGGGGCTGGACTCTCCACTTCTCTGGAGTCGCCCGTGGTGAGCGGCGGCGGGCTGGTGTGGGCTTGCTTATAGCTCCCCAGCTCAGCCGCCATGTGTTGGAGTTTACCCCAGTGAACGAGAGGGTCGCCTCGCTGCGCCTTCGGATTGGGGAGAGGGCTCTTGCTGTTGTTTGTGCCTATGGCCCAAATAGCAGTATAGAGTATCCGGCCTTCTTGGAGTCCCTGGGAGAGGTACTGAGGAGTGCTCAGACTGGGGACTCCATTGTGTTACTGGGGGACTTCAATGCTCACGTGGGAGATGACAGTGACACCTGGAGGGGCGTGGTTGGGAGGAACGGCCTCCCCGATCTGAACCCGAGTGGTGTTTTGTTATTGGACTTCTGTGCTAGTCATGGTTTGTCCATAACGAACACCATGTTCGAGCATAGGGGTGTCCATAAGTGCACGTGGCACCAGGACACCTTAGGTCGGAGGTCAATGATAGACCTTGTAGTCGTTTCATCTGATCTCCGGCCCTATGTCTTGGACACTCGGGTGAAGAGAGGGGCTGAGCTGTCAACTGATCACCACCTGGTGGTGAGTTGGATCCGCTGGCGGAGGAGGAAGCTGGACAGACCTGGCAGGCCCAAACGTATGGTGAGGGTCTGCTGGGAACGTCTGGCCGAGCACTCTGTCGGGGAGGTCTTTAACTCCCACCTCCGGGAGAGCTTTTCCCAGCTTCCGAGGGAGGCGGGGGACATTGAGTCTGAGTGGACCATGTTCTCTACCTCCATTGTGGACGCAGCTGTTCGGAGCTGTGGCCGCAAGGTCTCCGGTGCCTGTCGTGGCGGCAATCCCCGAACCCGGTGGTGGACACCAGAAGTAAGGGATGCCGTCAAGCTGAAGAAGGAGTCCTATCGGGCCATGTTAACCTCCAGGACTCCCGAGGCAGCTGACGGGTATCGGCAGGCCAGGCGTGCTGCAGCTCGGGCAGTTGCGGAGGCAAAAACTCGGAACTGGGAGGAGTTCGGGGAGGCCATGGAGAAGGACTATCGGTCGGCCTCGAAGAAATTCTGGCAAACCGTCCGGCGCCTCAGGAGGGGGAAGCAGTACTCTGCCAACACTGTTTACAGTGCGGGTGGGGAGCTGTTGACCTCGACTGGGGACATTGTCGGGCGGTGGAAGGAATACTTTGAGGATCTCCTCAATCCCACCGTCATGTCTTCCACTGAGGAGACTGAGGCTGATGACTCAGAGGTGGACTCGTCCATTACCCAAGCCGAAGTCACTGAGGTGGTTTGCAAGCTCCTCGGTGGCAAGGCACCGGGGGTGGATGAGATCCGCCCTGAGTATCTCAAGTCTCTGGATGTTGTGGGGCTGTCTTGGTTGACACGCCTCTGCAACATCGCGTGGCGGTCAGGGACAGTGCCTCTGGAGTGGCAGACTGGGGTGGTGGTCCCTCTTTTTAAGAAAGGGGACCGGAGAGTGTGCCCCAATTATAGGGGAATCACACTTCTCAGCCTCCCAGGGAAGGTTTACTCCAGGGTACTGGAGAGGAGAATTCGACCAATAGTCGAACCTCGGATCCAGGAGGAACAATGCGGTTTTCGTCCTGGTCGCGGAACACTGGACCAGCTCTATACCCTTCATAGGGTGCTCGAGGGTTCATGGGAGTTTGCCCAACCAGTCCACATGTGCTTTGTGGATCTGGAGAAGGCATTCGACCGTGTCCCCCGTAGTATTCTGTGGGGGGTGCTTCGGGAGTATGGGGTTCGGGGCTCTTTGCTAAGGGCTGTCCGGTCCCTGTACGAACGGAGCAGGAGTCTGGTTCGCATTGCCGGCAGTAAGTCAGACCTGTTCCCAGTGCATGTTGGACTCCGGCAGGGCTGCCCTTTGTCACCGGTTCTGTTCATAATTTTTATGGACAGAATTTCTAGGCGCAGCCAGGGGCCAGAAGGAATCCTGTTTGGGAACCACAGGATTTCATCTCTGCTTTTTGCGGATGATGTTGTCCTGTTGGCTTCTTCAAACCAGGACCTTCAGCATGCACTGGGGCGGTTTGCAGTCGAGTGTGAAGCGGCTGGGATGAGAATCAGCACCTCCAAGTCCGAGGCCATGGTTCTCGACCGGAAAAGGGTGGCTTGCCCTCTCCAGGTTGGTGGAGAAGTTCTGCCTCAAGTGGAGGAGTTTAAGTATCTCGGGATCTTGTTCACGAGTGAGGGAAGGATGGAGCGTGAGATCGACAGGCGGATCGGTGCAGCCTCCGCAGTGATGCGGTCGCTTTACCGGTCCGTTGTGGTGAAGAAGGAGCTGAGCCAAAAGGCGAAGCTCTCAATTTACCGGTCGATCTACGTTCCGACTCTCACCTATGGTCATGAGCTTTGGGTAATGACCGAAAGGACAAGATCGCGGAAACAAGCGGCCGAAATGAGTTTCCTTCGCAGGGTGGCTGGGCGCTCCCTTAGAGATAGGGTGAGAAGCACAGTCACTCGGGAGGAGCTCGGAGTAGAGCCGCTGCTGCTCCACATCGAGAGGAATCAGCTGAGGTGGCTCGGGCATCTTTTTCGGATGCCTCCTGGACGCCTCCCTGGGGAGGTGTTCCAGGCATGTCCCCCCGGGAGGAGGCCCCGGGGAAGACCCAGGACACGCTGGAGGGACTATGTCTCTCGGCTGGCCTGGGAACGCCTCGGTGTTCTTCCCGAGGAGCTGGCCGAGGTGTCTGGGGAAAGGGAAGTTTGGGCTTCCCTGCTTAGACTGCTGCCTCCGCGACCCGGTCCCGGATAAAGCGGAAGAAGACGAGACGAGACGAGACCCCTTCGCATGTTTGTAAACAAACCGACCGTTGCCGGGATGCGCGCGCAGCCTGGACCCAGAAACAATGGCGCTGCCCATAGACCGGCATTATGAGCTGTCCGATTATGCCAAACAATTGTCGTTACAAGATCGAGAATGCTACATAAATAAGTTAACTCTAACAAGTGGACATCGCCTACCGGATCCGCATTTAATTAAAGAGTGGACGGACGATGTTAGTAAGTTCCCTGGTATACAATGGCCAGATATATACTCGTACCTTATTGACAAGACTTCAGTGTACACCCACGAAAAACTTTGTGCCTACAAGTCTTTAGACGCATATGATTATGTGCGGGCATGTACAACTTGATTAACAATGGGCCATTCATATTCATTTTGTTTTAATCAAATTATGCCAGTGATGTGATGGCAATGTGGCTTTAGCTACAACAGCAAATACCAACACTAAACAGCAATTTGCAGGAGGTAATGGCATGAAAGGAATGATAGTGTAAAGAGTGCAGCTAAGAGAAATCAGAGCTGCGTAAAAAGCGAGAGGCAGAGAGCAGAAATGAAACTGAACGGGGCGGGAGCTAGGTTAGAGCAGTCAACGTAAGTTGGCATTTAGAGTGAGGGCACACAATTTTACCTTTCCATCCTTGCTTTAAAATTGTGATTTTTGGCATACACAAATAATGATGGCACAAAATCTGGACTGCTTGAGTCAAGCGAGATCTCTCCTACAAACAAAATTGCATGCAAAGCTAAGTTAACATGCTAACAATATTCATTACATTGTGTAACTATGACCCAGCTAATCAGACAAACTTTACCAAAGTATTTTGCTACATCAATAAACGAAGACTAGAAAGAATAAAAAAGAAAGATTTAATAAATAGCCTGATCTTACCTGTGATGAAGTGGGCGCTGCAAACCTGCGCATTTTTGATGGTGCTTTCATCCCAGTCTACACGTTTGATGGCTTGTAGTCATAGACATCGGCGATTTTTTTGGAATGGGTGAGATCCTGCTGGAATTCTGAACATTTTAACCCCATCACTGCTACGATTCTGACACCCGACAACACAACAACTAGGCATTTCTCAGTCTTTTTTTGGGTCCAGGCTGCGCGCGCAATTTCCGCTTTCGTATGAATGACGTTTACTGCGAAGGGGTCTATAGGGCTTAAGTTTGTTACCGTTAAATAAGCATTGCTTGTACAGTAGCATTATGTCGTTACAACGTTGACCCACTTTTAACGTGCCGAGTACCGACTGTAGCCACTAACATGATAATTAGCAGAGGTGGAAAGAGTACTAAAATATTATACTCAAGTACAAGTACTGTTACTCTGATGAAATTTTACTTAAGTACAAGTAAAGTTACCAGACAAAAAATCTACTCAAGTAAAAGTAAAAAGTAGATCATTTAAAATGTACTTTGAGTAAAAGTAAAACGTTACTTTTAACAATGGGTGTTTTCTGCCTCCATTGTGTTGTGCAAAAATGAAAACGAAGAGGAAACAAGGATATATGTACATCTCAACCCAGATGTTTTATTTAAAGGAAGTGTATCAAATTGAATGCTTAGGATAATGCTGCATTAAAACTGAGACAAACAA
Source organism: Neoarius graeffei (assembly GCF_027579695.1). Taxonomy (NCBI): domain Eukaryota; kingdom Metazoa; phylum Chordata; class Actinopteri; order Siluriformes; family Ariidae; genus Neoarius; species Neoarius graeffei. The sequence continues at coordinate 55,500,374 of NC_083576.1, forward strand.
AAAAGGTCAATACACACAGTCATGTCGTTTACATCGCCCTGACCACACACAAAGCATTGTACACGAAATATGAAAGTGAAATGTTGCACCGAAATCTCGTAGCTTGCCTGTGTGCACTGTGTGTTATTGAACAATTCAATTCAAACATTATTTGTTTTGCTTAGTATTCCTTTCTGGCCTGTTGGATGTAGAATGGTAGGAGGACTGATCACGTCAGATTGGCGAGCTAACTTGCTTGCATGATTAGCCAACCGAATAACAGACTAGTTACCGTTATGTTACAGTACCAACAGGTTGCTACTTCAACATTAGCAATGCCATCCACTATTTTTGGAATATAACCAGCCTATTGTCGGTTTTACTATGGAAAGGAAACATTATGATCAGGGGCGCAGATATGTTTTTTGAACTGGGGGGGACAAAAAACTGGGGGGGGACAAAGCTGCCAGCAAAGCAACCCCAACCCCGATATGCCTGTCAAACTTGTTGTGGGTAACCATAGCAACCAAGCTCGAGCTCGCAACCTGTGCAGTCTGCGCAGCTCAACCAACCGAATATCAGTTTTTGTTTTGTTTTATGTGAGTTGTTGCAACTATGTATATACTGCTGTGCACCTCAATAAACCGAATGGTAATTAGTCTTTTGATTTTTCCATGAGGTTTGCCTTATGCAAAGAAAGACAGCATCGACGTTTTTTCCTCCCTATAAGTGGGGGGGACCGAACGAGATGAATTTAAATCTGGGTGGGACGAATCCCACCCATCCCACCCTCTATCTGCGCCCATGATTATGATGCCAATGACAATACTTACCTCAACATGCTTGCGCAGATTAGACGTCGAATTTTTGTATGCAGCAATGGTTGTCTTCTTGGGCACACATAATCTGCATTGCATAATGAAACTGTCACCCCTTTTCTCTATGAAGCTGAAGTGATCACGTATGTAGGGCCAGGGGTGCACTTCATTACTGGAAGAAATTGCGTTTTCTGCAGGGTCGTCCACCACAGGTTCCTCGGTCTCCTCCATGTCCGCAGGGATGCTTTATCAACACCTGTGGCCCAGGGGCTAGGCCCCTCATAGGCTACCTGTCAACCCTACCCTTACCATTGGCCAGGAAAACACTTATTTTATTTGCAATACGTGTCAAGCATTTACAGTGTAAGCGCGTAATGAGCCTAGAAGCCTACGATAGGTTACGTTTGGCTCAGTGTAGCTGCGCAAGGCCCACGCTCACATCGCTCAACACATCCGACCACAGAGGGAGAGAAGAACATGCGCATTATCATTACAGAGTCGGTTCTGATTATTACCACGGACAGGACAGTGATACTGCGTAACTTTCACGCAGGGGCATGGCCAGAGATAACCACACAAGCGCGCGTGCGCTAATGTAGACCTATGTGTTGTAAACATAAAACACACACACCTACAGACAAGTCCTTTTAAAAAATAAAATGCATAAAAATAGCTCGGCGGCATGAAAACAAACATTCACTGCAAGACAAGGTGCCCTAGAATCGCCATCAGTTTTTAATATCTATATGGACTTTGTTGTCAGGATTGCACAGCATGAGATATCAAAACTGTACCCAGATACAGGCTTCAAGTTCAGATATTGCATTCCAAATGAGGTATCCACAAGAGAAATGTGTACGAAAGCACGAGCATCAGGAGAGGGTTGCATAACAGAGATTCTATACGCAGATGATCAGGCCATACTCGCTGGATCCATCGAGGAGCTTCAGAATATTCTTCAGTTGTATGATAAGACCTACACCCGCTTTGGTTTACAAATATCATATGTCAAACAGAAACAATGGCTTTTAACGTCAATGAGGATATCAAATGTAAACCAAGTATCATTTCCCTTGGCGGCACTAATATTAAAAACGTCCGCACCTTTAAATATCATGTCAGCAACTGTGATGAATCCTCACACTTCCTGCATGCTAGGATAAGTGCTGCATTCATGAAATGGAATGAACTGAAACACGTTCTAACCGACCACCGAATACTACTAAAAACCCGTATAAAGTTCCTAGTGGCATGCGTTCGATCTCGCCTCCTGTACAGCACACAGGCATGGCAACTATCATCCAGTGAAATTCACAAAATTGAGGTAGTGTGGCACGGCTTCCTAAGGAAAATGATTAAAGGTGGATATAAACGAAAGAATGCCCCTGACCAAAAGAACACTACAAATGAAGATATAGACTGGAGCTACAAGATGTCCAATGCTGACCTCCGGAAACTGACAGGAACCCAGGGTATAAAACTATCCTGCTACGTACAACAACTAAAATATATTGCTCACGTTTGCCGGATGGGCAATAAACAAGTGCAAAAGCAGCTCCTGTTTGACAAAAATGGTTACAAATGGACGAAATGGGAAAACCTGCTGGGCAGAGACACCCAACAGATAAGACGTATGATGATGGACAAATCAAACTTTGAGCAACTGCTGCAACTGCTACAGCAGAAGCACCCCTAGAGAGTTTAACTTTTGACAGGGGAACATGATGATGATGATGATGAAGGTACTTGGCTTGGCGGCCACATGAAACGTAAACACCATGGACAGCGGCCAAACTCATAACTCTACAGACCGAATTACACGAAACCAAGTCCTACTAGGGTCTATTTTACCGATCTATGTTCAAGCATCATGCAAGTCTTCCTTCTCCTTGAATAAGACCGTGCATTCAACTGCCTTTTTGACATGACTGCATCGAAATACCACTCAACAATATTTCACGCACTCCATCAAGAAAAAAGTTAAACATGATGAACACGCACATACTGTTTTGAGCATACGATTTTTTAAAAAGAAACTAGCTACATCAAAGTCCTTCAATAAACCCATCCTTTAGCGCAAATGAGCTTAACCTAGTTCAAAGCATGACGCTAGCAGTAGCTGCATAAGGCAAAATCATGTGGGCCTTTCGTCAACAACAAGCCACAGCGGGCAAACATTAATAATCAAGTGTCCTTACCTTAAAACGTTGTCTTGACCACAGAACTTCTCAAGTATTTCACTTAAATCCACACGGGTTAATAACACACCCAACACAGCTAGCGAGAAATGTGGATCTGTGCTAGCTTTGTATTGCTATTCCCCTCAGTATGCTTACTCTGTCTGCTGCCCGAACTGTGACAATTATAGGCTACAATCTTTTCATCAATTTCTTCAGTAGATGCCGTTTTAGACATTTTTATTATCCCCATCGAAATATGCTATTATACTAACAGGATTATAACTCAAATCACACGACACGTATTCAAATCACAACTGATTTATTTTACTGTTGGACAGATCATAGCATATCTAGCCTAGCTGCACATAGCCTAGCTGCTGGTAGGCTGATAACTAATAAGTAGCTGATATTCTGAACAGATTGGTGATCCTTACCTTAAAAAGTCTGTGACTTTAGGCAGCGATTCTATCATTACCTGCATCTCTCTCTTTTTTTCCTTTTATGCGCCCCGCTAACATGTGAACGCTTCATCTTTCAAAGCCTCTAAATTTGTGTCTCTGTAGTCTGCAGTCTTTGGCACGCTTTCATGCGTGACGTTACATTTTGTTACATTTTATTCTGGTACAGTTGTGGGTGTTCGTTTCGCAAACCACATCCACCATGTCTCTTACAGCAGGCTACTGTGCGCTCATTTATTTCTAACCTTATTTCTATCCGTACATTAATGTAGGCCCACGATTCCGACAGTTTATTATTTTATTAATATTACAAGGCCCCTGATTGGCTGTGGCCCAGGGGCTTGAGCCCCCCGAAGCCCCCCCTTAAAGCGCCGGTGCATGTCCGCCATCGTCTGTGTGAGACTCGCGCGCGCGACAACTGTCCTTCCCGTGATTCATTTCCAGAACGCATTTCCCCTTCTCCGTTTTAGCCTTTTTTTATTATTTTTTTTTTTTACTCAGTAACGGTTGTGATGTAAAATGTACCGAAGTACACTACTTAAAAGAAAACATACTTAAGTAAAAGTACACTCTTTAAAAATGACTTGAAAAAGTATAAGTACACAAAAAAGCTACTCAAGTACAGTAACGCGAGTAATGTAATTTGTTACTTTCCACCTCTGATAATTAGCTTGCTGTCAAAAGTGCAAAGACCTTAAAGTGCTCTGTGTAAATTAGAAAATGGTGCAACTTCCTCTGTAGCCGTCAACTCAACTTGTCTTGAGTTTTGAGCCAATCACAACAGGGCAGCACTGTGGCCTGAGGTAAAACATGATAGTTTTAGTTTGTTTAAATTACAAAAATGAGTACACCCAATGACTGTCTCATGTACTCTTCATATACTCATACTGTTTAAGTAATGCAATAAAACTAATCTTTAAAAGTGGTATTTACTCAAACTGTTTGCATAGAATGAACTTTCGGGTTAGTGTAATAGCGTTGCAGTGTTCTGCAAATCTCTCTCTCTCTCATTATCTCTAGCCGCTTTATCCTTCTACAGGGTCGCAGGCAAGCTGGAGCCTATCCCAGCTGACTACGGGCGAAAGGCGGGGTACACCCTGGACAAGTCGCCAGGTCATCACAGGGCTGACACATAGACACAGACAACCATTCACACTCACATTCACACCTACGGTCAATTTAGAGTCACCAGTTAGCCTAACCTGCATGTCTTTGGACTGTGGGGGAAACCGGAGCACCCGGAGGAAACCCACGCGGACACGGGGAGAACATGCAAACTCCACACAGAAAGGCCCTCGCCGGCCCCGGGGCTCGAACCCAGGACCTTCTTGCTGTGAGGCGACAGCGCTAACCACTACACCACCGTGTTCTGCAAATTTGCAATTTAATATTTCAGATCTTGAGACATGAAAGTGCTATTTAAAAAATAAAAGGTCAAAAATGTTTTCTTTGTCGTCTATTTAGTTAATTTTATTTCCTCAATAATTTTCCTTGATTGAGAAATCGGTCTGGGCTCTTATGGGTTAATCAGTAGCCTGCATGCTAGTATATGTTCCATTTACAGTCAAACATTTTGATGTACGGGGCGGCACGGTGGTGTAGTGGTTAGCGCTGTCACCTCACAGCAAGAAGGTCCTGGGTTCGAGCCCCAGGGCCGGCGAGGGCCTTTCTGTGTGGAGTTTGCATGTTATCCCCGTGTCCGCGTGGGTTTCCTCCGGGTGCTCCGGTTTCCCCCACAGTCCAAAGACATGCAGGTTAGGTTAACTGGTGACTCTAAATTGACCGTAGGTGTGAATGTGAGTGTGAATGGTTGTCTGTGTCTATGTGTCAGCCCTGTGATGACCTGGTGACTTGTCCAGGGTGTACCCCGCCTTTCGCCCGTAGTCAGCTGGGATAGGCTCCAGCTTGCCTGCGACCCTGTAGAACAGGATAAAGCGGCTAGAGATAATGAGATGAGATTTTGATGTACTCCAGGCTCAATTTTCATCTCATTCATCTCATTTTCTCTAGCCGCTTTATCCTGTTCTACAGGGTCGCAGGCAAGCTGGAGCCTATCCCAGCTGACTACGGGCGAAAGGCAGGGTACACCCTGGACAAGTCGCCAGGTCATCACAGGGCTGACACATAGACACAGACAACCATTCACACCTACGGTCAATTTAGAGTCACCAGTTAGCCTAACCTGCATGTCTTTGGACTGTGGGGGAAACCGGAGCACCCGGAGGAAACCCACGCGGACACGAGGAGAACATGCAAACTCCGCACAGAAAGGCCCTCGCCGGTCACGGGGCTCGAACCCGGACCTTCTTGCTGTGAGGCGACAGCGCTAACCACTAACCACCGTGCTACTCAGGCTCAATTTTGATTAATCAAAAATCTGCGTAGTAGTACAGTCTGAAGATGCTCTTGCACATTCGGTGTCAATTGAACAAAAATTATGGGAGGATATAGGTTTAAGTTTTACAATTTTTGAAGTGAGTGATGGATTGATAAGTTTAGATGTGTTCAATATTTTCTTATCTTCAGACATAATATTGTAGATGTTTCTTTACCTGCTTGATAGTTTTGACCGGGACTCCAGTCTTCCTCAGAAGAGTCATTAGTCCTTAAATTAAATTCATTATAGACATGAACTTAAAATCATTGTTTTATTTTATGGCCTCGGTGCCCTGGCTTTTGGCCTTCGTGCCCTCGGCATCAGCAGAGCATTTGTTTTCCACACTTTGTCGACTGAAATCATACCTCCGATCCACAATGACACAAGAGACTGAATGACTTGATGAACTGCCATATTCACTGTGACATTCTGGAACAAACTGACATGACAGCCATCGCAAAGGAGTTCATGCAGGCCAATGACAGACGCAGGCAGGCCTTTGGGAAGTTTTAAGCGCAAGTCATTGGTTACTTCTATTAGCACCGCCGAGTGCACTGCTTCCTCTGTTTTCAATGTTTCTATACTGCATTGGTACTGATACAAGCAAGTTGTTTAAGTTGAGTTAGCCTACTACCGAGGTGCTTTTGTTGTGTACTGTTGGCTGTTTTAGCATTTTATTCTGCGCAGTTATGTGCTGGCATGTTGTGGGCTAAAGTCATGACCGATGGATTAATCTATGTATAGCCTTCTGGGCTGTTGGCTGTTTTTATCCTCATACTGGGGTGGGACGTCTGAGCGCAGGTCTTGCCACCGCACCTTCAAACATTTTCTAGGGGAAACACTGAGGATGATGACTCAGTAGAGGAGAAAGACTTTGTAGTGGACAGTGTACAGACTTGTGGCACGGACAAAGCTGAATGGATTGTGCTGATTGAAGTAAATGAGATTATAATACCATTCAAGCTCGATACAGGAGCCCAGGTAAATTTACTGTCTATTCAGGACTATAGAACACTGACCGTAAAGAGCAAGATCCATCCTGTAAAGATCAAAGTGATGGGATACACAGGTGGGACCATACCTGTGAAAGGAAGCTGCATAGCAACCTTTAAGAATAAAGGATGGCAGATTAAGACACAGCTGCTGATCGTGGATAAGAGTGTACAGCCAATCCTCGGACTCAGTGTGTGCGAAAAGCTCAGTCTGTTCAAGAAAGTGTTCATAGTGACATTGCCATCAACTTCAAACGATCATGACTCGCTCATGGAGAAGTACAGAGACTGTTTTGAAGGACTCGGATGTCTACCTGGACTACACAAGATACATGTGGATAAAAGCATGTCCCCAGTTGTGCATCCATGCAGGAAAGTGCCATTCAAGCTTAGGGAAAGGCTAAAGGAGGAGCTGGCACATATGGAAAAAATGGAAGTCATCAAAAGGATTGACGAGCCTACGGAATGGGTCAGTTCACTGGTGATAGTTGAGAAGAAGACAGGTGCTTTGGGAATATGCCTTGATCCAAGGGACCTAAATAGAGCAATAAACACTACGTTCAGACTGCAACCTGAAACGACCCATATCCGATTTGTTGTGAAATCAGATTTTTTTTGTTAGGCCGTTCACATTACCAATTATATGAGACTTGTATGCGATCTCCAATATGAACGGAAAATGACCCAAAAGTGTCCCGCATGCGCAAATTGACACGTAATAAGCACATCTACCTAATACATAAACAAAAAAAAAGCGCACTCTTCAAGTTTAATGATTTTTCTTTTTTTGTTTGTTTAATTATCTGGTTAGTGTTAAAGTGTGAGGTCTCGTGTGTGTTTTTGTTTCTGAACTGAAATGAAAACCTGTAACCTGGTAACGAGGGTTGACTCCTAAATGTCTCTCTAATTTCTATATAAGTGCACTACATGTTACTAGGAAGTAATGGATTTTTAAACTCTATATAGTGCACTCGAGCTTCAGTAGGCAGTCATTTGGGATATGGCCGCTGTATTACCAAACTCTTAATTCAGGCTTAATAATTTGCACATATTTATTTCGTCATATTAATAAACTTTTTCTACATTTTTATAAAAATTTATTTAGATTGTTTATAGCCAGCTGAATTCTGCAACTTCGCTCAGCGCTGGCTCAAGGTGCATAAACACCAGTGCAGTTTGCTACGGAGATGAGGCGAGACCTGGCAATGTGGTACAGGATGGTTTAAGTTATAAATCAGTTATAGAAACTGTTTTATTTAATCAGGCTAACAGATGAACATCCAGGTCCCTACCAAATCCACCATTAGCTTGATCAATTCTATAAAAGTCTATTTAAATTCTGAAAACTGTACAAATGTTGTTGTTTTCCACCAAAGAGGCGGGATTAGCCAACGCAGAATAGTGACGTTTGTCTCTTGTTGATGACGTGTAGGTCGCATGAATGCGACCTGTCCGGTCAGACTGCAGTCGCATGTGAAAATATCGGATATGCATCGGATTTAGGACCACATATCCAAGCGGCCTGGGTCACATGTGAAAAAATCGGATCTGTGTCGTTCAGATTGTCAATAACAAATCGGATACAGGTCACATATGGGCAAAAAAATCGGATATGGGTCGTTTCAGGGTGCAGTCTGAACGTAGTCAAACGCTACGTTCACACTGCAACGCTTAATGCTCAATTCCGATTTTTTTGTGAAATCCGATTTTTTTGTGAGGTCATTCACATTAACAAATATATGCGACTTGTATGTGATCCTCAGTATGAACGAAAAGCGACCTAAAAGTGTTCCGCATGCGCATTGCAGGATATGACGACGTCACACGCGGCTACGTTCACACTGCAGGCTGAAGTGACTCAAATCCGATCTTTTCGCCCATATGTGACCTGTATCCGATCTTTTATTGACAATATGAACGACACAGATCTGATTTTTTCAAATCCGACCCAGGCCGTTTGGATATGTGGTCCTAATTCCGATTCCTATCCGCTCTTTTCATATGCGACTTCAGTCTGAACCGCCAGGTCGCATTCATCCGACTTACACGTCATCAACAAGCCACAAACGTCACTATTCTGCGCTGAAGTAGGCGGCGGGTCTCTCAAAAAAAGTTACAACAACATGGCGCATAATCACGGGCGCAGATAGAAGGTGGGACGGGTGGGATTCGTCCCACCCAGATTTAAATTCACTTCGTTCGGTCCCCCCCACTTTGCATAAGGCAAACCTCACGGAAAAATCAAAAGACTAATTACCATTCGGTTTATTGAGGTGCACAGCAGTGTATACATAGTTGCAACAACTCACATAAAACAAAACAAAGACTAATATTCGGTTGGTTGAGCTGCGCAGACTGCACAGGTTGCGAGCTCGAGCTTGGTTGCTATAGTAACCCACAACAAGTTTGACAGGCATATCGGGGTTGGGGTTGGTTTGCTGGCAGCTTTGTCCCCCCCCCCAGTTTTTTGTCCCCCCCAGTTCAAAAAACGTATCTGCGCCCCTGCGCATGACATCAATGCGAAGGACGCTTCGGGCTGTGAAGGTTCTGAATCTTCTCAGTGGAAGGACGCAGAGGTTAGGGAGCTGATTTCCATTTGGGGGGATACAGCTATTCAAGCTAGATTGGATGAGTCATACCGCAACCGGGCGGTTTTACTTCCGTAAACACTGGCCATGCTCACTGCGTGTGACGTCGTCGTATCCTGCAATGCGCATGCGGAACACTTTTAGGTCGCTTTTCGTTCATACTGAGGATCACATACAAGTCGCATATATTTGTTAATGTGAACGACCTCACAAAAAAATCGGATTTCACAAAAAAATCAGAATTGAGCATTAAGCCTTGCAGAAGAAATCATGGCACAGTTTGCTAGTGCGAAATGTTTCAGCAAATTAGATGCCTCGTCATGTTTCTGGCAGCTAAAGCTAGAAGAGGAGAGTTCAAAGCTTTGCACCTTCAACTCACCTGAAGGCAGGTATCGCTTTCTTTGTCTCCCGTATGGCAGCTTGTCAGCACCTGAGGTATACCACAAAACTATACACATGATATTTGAACACATACCAGGAGTTGATACTATGATGGATGATATAATCGTATGGGGATCTACTCGTGAAGAACATAACATGAGGCTGAGACAAGTACTAGACAAGACAAGAGAGGTGAACCTGAAACTGAATAAGGACAAATGCGAGTTTGGAGTGAAAACACTTACCTTTGTCGGTGATGTGGTCAGTGAAGAAGGGGTGAAACCGGATCCAAGAAAGGTATCAGCGATCTACAACATGAAGTGACCCCAAAACAGAGATGACGTCAGAAGGTTCCTCGGTATGGTAACGTACCTCGCCAAATTCATACCAGATCTTTCCACATGCTCAGCACCACTCAGAAGCCTACTTGATCAGAAAAATGAATGGTTGTGGTCATGTGAGCAGGAACAGTGCTTTAAGCAATTAAAAGAGACTCTAACACAAGAGCCTGTGCTGAAGTTCTACGATCCAGAGAGGAGCACCAGGATCTCAGCAGACGCTTCGCAGTACGGCCTGGGGGCGGTGCTACTACATCAACATGAGGAGCAGTGGCTACCAGTTGCTTATGCATCCAGGGCTTTGATGAGCGCCGAGTCCCGGTACGCTCAAATAGAAAAAGAGCTTCTTGCAAGTACATACGCATGTGAACGATTTCATCAATATGTCTATGGCCAAGCGTTTGAAGTGGAAACGGACCATAAACCACTCATTTCGATCATGTCCAAGCCATTAAACGATTGCCCTATAATAATACAACGCATGTTGATAAGACTACAGAAATATTATGATGTACAAATGATATACACACCAGGGAAGTACATGTTCACCGCCGATGCTCTATCCCGAGCAGTGGACAAGAAAGAGAGTGCCGACAGTGAAAGGTGTGCTGACATACAGGCTTATGTGGATATGATTGTGTCATCACTATCGGTTTCTGCAGACAGAACCGAGCAAATCAGGAAAGAAACAAATGAAGATGAAACACTGAAAGAGCTGAAAGAGACAATACAGAAAGGATGGCCCAAAAGCAAAAGTAACTGTCCAAAGAGAATACAGGACTACTGGAATCACAGAGCTGAGCTTGCAGTAGTGGACGACATCATATTCAAGGGAAGCAAGTTCATCATTCCATCCTCACTACGAAAAGTAATGCTCCAAAAGATTCATGAAGGCCACCTCGGAGAAGTCAAGTGCAAGCGTAGGGCTAGAGAAGTAATGTACTGGCCGAGAATCAACCTTGACATACACCAGACTACAGCGTCCTGTGAACTTTGCCAAATATACAGACCAAAACAACAGGCAGAGCCGCTGATGCCTCATCCTGTGCCTTAAAGACCTTACTACAAAGTAGGAGCTGACTTGTTTGATTGTAATGGAAAGAGTTTCATTGTGGTCACAGACTATTTTTCCAACTATCCCGAAGTTGGACAACTGCAATCTACATCAAGCAGAACAGTTATCAGCTACCTAAAGACAGTGTTTGTGAGACACGGCATCCCGTGTGAACTGTTTACAGACAATGGCCCACAGTTTTCTAGCTGTGAGTTTGCCTCATTTGCCAAAGAGTGGGGATTCCAACATACAACTTCGAGTCCTACTTACCCAAAATCCAACGGTTTGGCAGAGAGCTCTGTAAAGATAGTAAAAGGTCTTAAGAAGAAGTCTGAGGACAGAGATGATTTTCAGAAAAGTCTACTCATCTACAGGAGCGCTGTAGGAGCGTTGGAGGTAAAGAGAGTGAGTGACAGAGTGAGGAGTGTGAAGCTGGAAATCGAAGTGGTGATGATGAACATTGTCATTGCATATGCTTTACAAGTGTGATGTGAGATGAAGGAGAAAGAACAATTCTGGAGTAAGTTGGATGAAGTGGTTGGAAAGTGTGGTGATTGGAGCAGACCTAAATGGCCATGTTGGGGAAGGGAACAGGGGTGATGAGGAGGGGATAGTTGGGTATAGAGTGAAGCAGAGAAATGTGGAAGGGCAGATGGTAGTAGATTTTGCAAAGAGGATGGAAATGGCTGTGGTGAATACATACCTGTGGCAGCGGGGGCGTGGTCAAGCGTCGGTCTGTGACTGGAGGGCAGAGTCAGGGAAGGTAAGTGGCAGAATCACTGCACCTGATGTTAATTAACATGTGTTTGTGTGTCTTCCCCAGTGACCGCGCCCTATTTAAGGAGAGAGCGAGAGCAGAGGAGGGCTCTCTCCCAAACCAGATACCTGATGTGTGTGTGCGTGCGTGTCTGGCTGTGTGTATGGTTATGAGAGACCACTGAAAAGTGTACAAAATAAAGAGTTACGAAACTCAGTTCTGGCCTGCCGTCTTCTGTGCTCCAAATTCCGGGTTTCAGCACCACTATGGCAGTTTGTAGGAGTGGAAGGAGCACAGAAGACGGCAGGCCAGAACTGAGTTTCGTAACTCTTTTTTTATTTTGTACACTTTTCAGTGGTCTGTCATAACCATGCACACAGCCAGCCACACGCGCGCACACACATCAGGTGTCTGGTTCGGGAGAGAGCCCTCCTCTGCTCTCGCTCTCTCCTTAAATAGGGCGTGGTCACTGGGGAAGACACACAAACACACGTTAATTAACATCAGGTGCAGTGATTCTGCCACTTACCTTCCCTGACTCCGCCCTCCGGTCACAGACCGACGCTTGACCACGCCCCCGCTGCCACAATACCTTAAGAAGAAAGAAGAGTATCAGTAACATAAAAGTGGAGGATGTTCTCAGATGGACTATATTTTATGTCAGAGATGCAATCTGAAGGAGATTGGAGACTGCAAAGTAATAGCAGGGGAGAGTGTAGCTACGCACCATCGGATGGTGGTTGGGATGATGACCTGAGAGGCAAAAAAGAGGAAGAGAGAAAGCTAAACCAAAAATCAGATGGTGGAAGTTGAAGGAGGAAGATTGTAAGTTGAAATTTAGGGATATGATAAGACAGATGATATACTAGTGGAGGCACGGAGATGCTTAGGAGAGATTGTTTAACAAGATCTTGGAAAGTGAGAGGATGCATAAGGAGTGGAGAAGTAGTATACTGGTACTAATATTCAATAACAAGGGCAATGTCCAGTGCTTCAATAACTATAGGGGCATAAAGTTGACCAGCCACATTATGAAGTTTTGGGAAAGAGTAGTAGAAGCTAGGTAAGAGGAGAGGTGGAGATATGTGAACAGCAATATGGATCCATGCCAGGAAAGAGTACTACAAATGCAATATTTGCTTTGAAAATGTTGATGGAAAAGTATAGATAAGGCTAGAAGGAGTGTTTCAAATATGTTTTATTTGAGCAATGTATACAGTGGTGCTTGAAAGTTTGTGAACCCTTTAGAATTTTCTATATTTCTGCATAAATATGACTTAAAACATCCTCAGATTTTCACACAAGTCCTAAAAGTAGATAAAGAGAACCCAGTTAAACAAATGAGACAAAATTATACTTGGTCATTTATTTATTGAGGAAAATTATCCAATATTACATATCTGTGAGTGGCAAAAGTATATGAACCTTTGCTTTCAGTATCTGGTGTGAGCCCCTTGTGCAGCAATAACTGCAACTAAATGTTTCCGGTAACTGTTGATCAGTCCTGCACACTGGCTTGGAGGAATATTAGCTCATTCCTCCATACAGAACAGCTTCAACTTTGGAATGTTGGTGGGTTTCCTCACATGAACTGCTTGCTTCAGGTCCTTCCACAGCATTTCGATTGGATTAAGGTCAGGACTTTGATGGCCATTCTAAAACATTAACTTGATTCTTCTTTAACCATTCTTTGGTAGAACAACTTGTGTGCTTAGGGTCGTTGTCTTGCTGCATGACCCATCTTCTCTTGAGATTCGGTTCATGGACAGATCTCCTGACAGTTTCCTTTAGAATTCGCTGATATGATTCAGAATTCATTGTTCCATCAATGATGGTAAGCTATCCTGGCCCAGATGCGCCAAAACCATGATACTACCACCACCACGTTTCACAGATGGGATAAGGTTCTTATGATGGAATGCAGTGTTTTCCTTTCTCCAAACATAACGCTTCTCATTTAAACAAAAAAGTTCTATTTTGGTCTCATCCATCCACAAAATATCTTTCCAATAGCCTTCTGGCTTGTCCACATGATCTTTAGCAAACTGCAGACAAGCAGCAATGTTCTTTTTGGAGAGCAGTGGCTTTCTCCTTGCAACCCTGCCATGCACACCATTGTTGTTCAGTGTTCTCCTGATGGTGGACTCATGAATATTAACATTAGCCAATGTGAGAGAGGCCTTCAGTTGTTTAGAAGTTACCCTGGGGTCCTTTGTGACCTCACCGACTATTACACGCCTTGCTCTTGGAGTGATCTTTGTTGGTCAATCACTCCTGGGGAGGGTAACAATGGTCTTGAATTTCCTCCATTTGTACACAATCTGTCTGACTGTGGATTGGTGGAGTCCAAACTCTTTAGAGATGGTTTTGTAACCTTTTCCAGCCTGATGAGCATCAACAACACTTTTTCTGAGGTCCTCAGATATCTCCTTTGTTTGTGCCATGATACACTTCCACAAACATGTGTTGTGAAGATCAGACTTTGATACATCCCTGTTCTTTAAATAAAACAGGGTACCCACTCACACCTGATTGTCATCCCTTTGATTGAAAACACCTGACTCTAATTTCACCTTCAAATTAACTGCTAATCCTAGAGGTTCACATACTTTTGCCACTCACAGATATGTAATATTGGATAATTTTCCTCAATAAATAAATGACCAATTATAATATTTGTGTCTCATTTGTTTAACTGGGTTCTCTTTATCTACTTTTAGGACTTGTGTGAAAATCTGATGTTGTTTTAGGTCATATTTATGCAGAAATATAGAAAATTCTAAAGGGTTCACAAACTTTCAAGCACCACTGTACCTGTCTGTGTGTTTCAGCATCCTCCCCAGTCAGGGAATGTTTACAATACCCTTCCACGAAAAAAAGAACCCACGATTATCTCTGAAATAACTTGAAACTGACAAAAGTTCATTCCATCCACCATTATTTATTTTGACTTTTGATTTTTGATTCAACTGAATATCTTGCGTAACAAAACAAATGAAAATGGCATGGACAAAAATGATGGTACCCTTAACTTAATATTTTGTTGCACAACTTTTAGCAGCAATCACTGCTCATAAGCAATCTCTGTAGTTCTCAATGAGACTTCTGCATCTGCCAACAGGTAGTTTGGCCCATTCTTCCTAAGCAAACTGCTCTAGCTGTCTCAGGTTTGAAGGGTGCCTTCTCCACACTGCATGTTTCAGCTCTTTCCAGAGATGTTCGACAGGATTCAGATCAGGGCTCATAGAAGACCACCTTCAGAATAGTCCAGTGTTTTGTTCTTCACCATTCTTGGGTGCTTTTAGCTGTGTGTTTTGGGTCTTTATCCTCTTGGGAGACCCATGGCCTGTAACTGAGACAGAGCTTTCTGACACTTGGTAGTATGTTTTGCTCCAGGATGCTTTGATAGTCTTGAGATTTCATTGTGCCCTGCACAGATTCAAGGCACACCTTGCCAGATGCAGCAAAGTAGCCACAAATCATAACCAAGCCTCCTCTGTGTTTCACAGTAGGTATGATGCTCTTTTCTTTGAAAGTTTCATTTTTTTTCTTCTGTGGAGGTGGAGCTGATGCAACTTGCCAATAGGCTCGAGTTTTGACTCATCGGTTCAAAGGACATGCTCTGAGAAGCATTGTGGCTTGTCAGTATGCATTTTAGTAAATTCCAGTCTGGCTTTTTTTGAGAGGTTTCTTTCAACAATGGAATCCTTCCATCGAGCCTGTTGTCACTCAAAAAGTGATGCATGGTGCAATCAGACATTGATATACCTTGACATTGGAGTTCAACTTTTATCTCTTTGGAAGTTGTCCTTGGCTCTTTTCCTACCATTTGCACTATCCTTCTGTTCAATTTGTGATGGATTTTCCTTTTGCAGTCATGTCCAGGCAGGTTGGCTACAGTCCCATGGAACTTAAACTTCTTAATAATATTTGAAACTGCAGTCACAGGAACATCAAGATGCTTGGAGATGGTCTTATAGCCTTTGCCTTTAACATACTTGTCTATAATTTTCTCTCTGCTCTCCTCAAACAATTATCTCCTTTGGTTTCTCTGGTCCATGCTCAATGTGGTACACACAATGATACCAAACACCAAAATGATGACTTTGCTCTATTTAAATAGACTGAATGACTGATTACAACATTGAAGACACCTGTAATACTGTATTAGAATCTGTATTAGGGCAGTGGGCATGTGCCATCCTTGACCACCATGCAATAAAGTAGTATGGCACCTCCTTCCCTCCACTAGCCTGGGGTGGTGCCTTGAGCAAGCACTAGCACCCCCTCATTCCCCCTAGCAACCCCTCACTCCCCCTGGTCAGGGTTATGACCAAAGACTGGATTGGGCAGACTGTGCGGAGGAGACCACCACCTGGCGGTTCAATGGGCTGGAAGGCAGACCCAACAAAGTGTTTGTGGAGTGCAATCAGGGCACAGTGCAACACATAGAACACTGCTGGCCATCCACTGCATCCTGACCTAGCTCCAGCCATCCTGATTCTGTCTTGCTCCTGGACCCAGTTAGATCAGGACGAGAGAGTGAGGCTGACAGCTGCACAACTCTCCCTCACTCTAATCCAAGTCATGCGCAAGTCATGACTTCAAATTCAAGTCCTGTGAATATGGGCAAGTGGCGAAGCAGCAGGTGTGGAAACACTAGAAGCTGTAGTCACGAACCTGCACACAGGCAGCCCAGGGCATAGGGTCGCTCTCTGCTGGAATGAAGCAGCAGTGGAGTTCGGCAGCCCCCTGGGTGTCTGAGCAGCCCTGTTTAGGATTCAGTCTGCTCACCTCCATGGAAGAAGGGGCTAGAAAAGGTGCCTCAAACATAGCCTGCTTCACCTCACCCTGGCCAGCACACCACGGGCTGGCAGTGATGCCACTCAGCAGTTGAGGTGCAAAAAAATGAGAAAACAAATGGGATGGTGAAGGTACTCAACCTTGGCATGTGGAACATGTGCACTCTGCTGGATAACATTGGGGCAGACAGGCCAGAGAGAAGAACTGTACTAGTTGCCAGGGAACTAGCTTGCTAAAATGTGGACAATGCTGCTCTCAGCAAAACAGATCTAGCAGACAAGAGCCAGCTCATGGAATGTGGTGGTGGTTATACCTTCTTCTGGAGTGGTCGTAGGAGTACTGAACAGCAAGAGGCAGGCACTGGATTTGCTGTAAAATCTCACCTTGCCCAGAAACTTACCAAACTCATGGAGAGCATCAGTGATTGCCTGATGACACTTCAGCTCCCACTTGGAGGCAAGAAGAACACAACATTGAGAAGTGCTTATGCGTCCACAATGACTAACTTGGAGGATATCAAAGATAAATTCTAGATAAAATGCATTGCCGAGGCCCAGAAGAAATGAGCTGTGTGGAAGGCTCAGACTATCATCACCCCCACTACAGCACCTACCCAGGCATACCTTCAAAGCCCAGATTGGCCTCATCAGTCACCTCTGGACCCACAACCGCCACCCACCAAATTGAAGTCATGGTCATCTTCGACCCCAAAGGACAAACATCAAAAAATCAATTAAGGCTAAACAATGAGTTGGCAATATCACTATAATCCAATTATTTATAATCTTTTCTAGGGGTACCAACAAATCTGTCAAGGCTATTTAGCAGTTATTCCATGAAATCGAGTTGTGCATGAGCTGATAGCTGATGAGGTGTGTAGCATCAAGTTGGCTATAAGCCATGTACAATGAGATTTAGTGGAATAACTTTTATTATAGCCATATTTGCTTGATTTTGAGAAACAGAGCATTTTATTTTTTACTTTTTTGTAAATTCGGCCGCATGGTGGTGTAGTGGTTAGCGCTGTCGCCTCACAGCAAGAAGGTCTGGGTTCGAGCCCCGTGGCCGATGAGGGCCTTTCTGTGCAGAGTTTGCATGTTCTCCCCATGTCCACGTGGGTTTCCTCTGGGTGCTCCAGTTTCCCCCACAGTCCAAAGACATGCAGGTTAGGTTAACTGGTGACTCTAAATTGACCGTAGGTGTGAATGTGAGTGTGAATGGTTGTCTGTGTCTATGTGTCGGCCCTGTGATGACCTGGCAACTTGTCCAGGGTGTACCCCGCCTTTCGCCCGTAGTCAGCTGGGATAGGCTCCAGCTTGCCTGAGACCCTGTAGAACAAGATAAAGTAGCTAGAGATAATGAGATGAGTTTTTTTGCAAATTTGGTGAATAAAAACTTTATACAAAATGTCAGACAAAATTATTTCTGCTTAGAATGTCAACAAACTGGCAAAATGACAGTAGCAATTTGTGAAAAATGTGATGATAATAATAATTCTTGAAAAAAGATACCTTCTTACCATCAAATATGTTGATTGCATATTTTGTTGCTTTTTTGTATTTTGGGGGGTTTTGTTTTCAATTAGAGTTTTTATTTCATCCTTGGTTGGTTCATTAATATGCGCTGCCATTTTGTTTTTCTCTTATCCTGGTATATGAGCTGATAGCCTAGTAGTAGAGTAGCCAGTCAGTGCGCGTGATTGCTCATATCCAGTGAATGTGGATAGAATAATGTAGAATATTTTTGTAAAATAAACAATAAATAATTTCTTTTCAAACTTTTTTTTTTTGCTTTACTCTATGACATACCAAAGGCATGCAAGTCTGTATGAGAAAATCGCTGTTAATTTCATTATTTTTCAGGAGGAATAGAGCATAGTTTCAATGTGCTGTAAGGCTACCAAAAAATTTGTCTATGTCTGCATATGAGGGTAAAAAGGGGAATCAGTACCAGTTGCTGTAGGGTATAAATAATTTAGAGAAATTATTGTTGGTAATCAAAATTAACCATGTACACGAACTTTCTTTTTGTATAGCAATAAACATCTCAGTCTGCAGCAAACTTGAGATCTACAGTGGATTTTATGATTGCGAGCTTCCCACATATGCACAAACACTGCTAAGCTCTAACAGAGTTACATATTGTTGTAACTATATATATATTTTTTTTATCCAGTGACATTTTATATGTAGATTTTACACACACACACACACACACACACAACAGTAAAAATAAAAGCGAGAGTTAGGAAAAGTAATGTGCAAATGAATCTGGATTCTATTTTGTTATACTGCCAGTGGCCAAAGAGAGACCTTGATAGATAGCAGGGTGTTGTTTACGTAAACTCCATTGGCAAATGTGGTAGAAAAAAAGCAAATTTCTCGACAGCTTTTGTCAAAATATTTTTGGCATTTTTGGTTTTCCAAAATGCACTCACACCAACATCCAATGAGTTTTCCCAGGACAGCACACACATCTGAGGAGACACAAGAAATAGAATTAGTACTACTCACTGTTCCATAACTATTGGTGCTCAGAAACCTCTGCTTCATTATGTCATATGACTCTTTCCAAAGAGTCATGGGTTATTTCCTGTTAAACATCATCTTCCCAAAACAATGCATGGATTACTGTCTGCATCTGGACCTTCCCAAACACTGCCAACAGTGAAACCAATGAAACAAGAGCAGAGCTGGGAAAAGAAAGAGCCAGAAAACATTAACTCATATCAATGTGCCATTGTCCACCATACTGACTATCTTGTGGTTTGAATTTCCTTTTGATGTATCCCTGTACAACCAGTCTTTTCCCTCAGAGAGTCAGAGTGGTCTTATTTTCAACCCCTAGTTACTGGAAAAAAGTGAATATGAGCTATGAAAGCTGACAAGCATGCCTGTATTTAGAGGGCTGAAAATGTGGTGAACAGAATGCAACCATAGGTTATTCCATTTGATGGCATTTCCACAGATTAGTTTCAATTCAACAGCAGAATTATAATATTGAATATCTGAGAATATAATGAATGGTTTACAGTGGAATCGTGCAATGTACTCTCTCTCATATATATATATATATATAATCAATACTCACCAGTGCACAATAATGACGATACTTTAGGGTGTGTGCGCCTTCTGTTTATTTCATAATCTCTATTGAAATGAAAATGGAATGAAACTGGAGGCATTGAACTTGTTTTTATTAAGAGTTTTTAGCTCTTTAATAGCAGATATGTCAGAGACATCAGGGTGTGTGTCACAGGTCTGTTCCTGGCAGCATACACCCAGCTCTCCATCTCTCCTGAGTACTGACACCTGCTGCTGGTTTCTGGGCTTGTTATCCAAGTGTATATAAGCCGCCTCTTCAGAGACTCTCTTTGTGAGGCTTTACATTTACTTATGCTTCCTGCCTTGGCGCTTTATTGCTGTATAATTAGCGCTAGGATTAGCTCAGCTATTAGTTTAGCATTGAACATTATGTGGTTTTCTGCCAGTTTAGTTCTGTTGTTTATTCCCCATCTGATAAATATGAACATTGAGCCTAGCAGTTAGCCTAGCATGTAGGTTTAGCAAAGCCTAGTATTATCAAGCCCTCTCACCATTTTAGTTTTTTTTTTGTCTGGTGTTTGCCTGTTTATTTAGTAAAATCCTCTCATGTCCATAACTGCCTTGGTCCATCCATCCATTTTGGCATATCACTACAGTGATGTGGCCATTCTGATGGCTTCAGCCATCAAAGTCTCGAGGGAACATTACAGTTGTGGTTTCCCGTTGCCTTCTACTGGATTATTATAGAGGTTTTCTCCTCTCAACCATTCACACATGGACAATTTAGAGCCACCAATCAGCCTAACCTGCATGTCTTTGGACTGTGGGGGAAATCGGAGCACCCGGAAGAGACACAGGGAGAACATGCAAACTCAACACAGTGCTAACCACTTACGCCACTGTGCCGCCCAACTGCCTTGGTGATTACATGATTGATTTAGCTAACAAATGGCCTTTCTAGAGTCCTGCCCTCTTGCTTCCCATAACCTCTGAAGGTAAACCAAGTTCTCCCCCTTGGGGGAAATCCCATCCTGTATCCACACCAGATACAGTGTGAACATGTGCACTTGCATCTTAAGGGGTGTCTCTGTCCACAATAATGATTGAAGATTATTTTTTAAAAGTACCCTTAAAGGTATATGAAGAACCTTTTAATATAGGCATCAAAGAACCTTTTTAGGCTGTTAAGAAACCTCAATTATTCACAAAGCCCATTTATGAGCATTTGATAAATATGCTGTGACTGTATGTGAATATGAGTGAGATATGGCCAAAAAAAGAGGAGTAACTCCTTCCCTATAAAGGGAAAACATTGCCAACTTGGCATTATGGATAATAGTTGAAATAATCGTGACTGCATGATTGGGTAACACAGAAATGAGCTGACAAAGGGAAAACATTTACTTAATTATTTAGCTTATTATTTGCTCATTCTTTCACTTAATAATAATTTTAAAAAACATTCTTGGAATAAAAAAAAATTGTTCAAAAAATGTAAAATAGTTCCAATTATTAATTACCACATTTTATATATGTAATGCCTAACAATGATACAATATATGAACATATTTTAACACTTTTTATATTTCATTGGTTTTTGGTTAAAAATGAATGTCATGTGACTTCATCGTCTGGATTTAGCAACTTCTATTACCTTCAGCAGCTACAGTATGAATGCCTTTAGCATTTATTGCTGGGTTTCATGTGATGTCACATCTGCCTTATTAGTTATTCAGAACTTTAGCTGGTGGTCTACGAAAGCTCAGCTGACAAAGCATTTGTATGGAGAAGGTGCACTGCTTGCATGAAAAATGCCTTATGCTTGCATTGTTTGATCGATTCGAACAACCAAACAAACTGTGAAACTGATAAGTTTCTTCAGGGTTCCCCGTAAACTGATAAAAAAAGGGTTAATGAACACAGGATTTCACAAAAAGACATCGAGAAAGGTGGCTTTTGAACCTCTCACTGAAATCGAAGGGAGCCGAGTCAAAGCATGCTTGAGTTTGCAGTGATCACTTTGTGAAAGGTTTGTATATCCTTCTCAGCTATGTCGTTAGTGTTTTCCAAGTACTTTTCTTGCTATGTGTCATTATTTTATGGCACTTTTTTTTTAGTCACAAAGCGCTAAAGTCCCCAGCTGTTTCTTTGTTTTCCCCTCACTCCTCACAAAGTCCATATGCATGAAGGTTGCAACAAAATTCTTACCCAGCTATACAGTTACAGTGTGCTGTGATCACTTCTCTGTCTTGTTTAACTAAGATCCAGGTCTTTAAAGGGGTTTCTGATGAGCTTTGTGAATTATTTACCTGAGAGATAAGAGCCAACACAAGTGAGAATCAAGCGAACTGTTATTTGTTTACACTTCAACTTGCAGTGCTTCATTGTAAAGATGTGAACAAAAAGCTTAAAAAAACATACTTGGACGGGAAAAAACAATACAGGATTTATTCGGCAGCGACTTGATACCAAGGTCCTTTACACAGCCACATCCAAAAAAGTTGTAAGCCTCCATACTCTCCCACATTTTCATCTGTTTTGCGGTGTAGAAAGATGTCTGCAACACCAGTTAGTTTGAGATATCGGGAACTCGACTGAAGGGTAGTTTTCGAGACCATATGACAAATCCTTCTTTCCCAGACTGTAGGGGTCTATTCCATTGCACATAACAATCTTCTGAATATATCTAAAGTGAGTAGTGGCTTCTAGATTACAAGCATACTCTGATAAGTTATCGCTAGTTGTTTGCACTACGGCAGCCGTTTAGACCACCAGTTATTTCACTTTCAGTAAAACCGCTAAGAAAAGTCACATGACTGAAACCCAGCAATACCTATATCAAGGATATGCATTGCAAAGAAGCTCTTAGCAAAGTTGCTCTTAAGGCTCCTTCTTACAACTGAGTTCAGGAAAACCACATACAGAGACAACATTCATTGCTTAAGAATGTCTTTAAACTCACTCTTTAGCCCTAAAATGCAACATTATCAGGAAACCTACCCCAGAATGAGTGTGTGGATGTGTTGTGCTTTTGTGCAGGTTGAATGTGTTTATGCTTTCAACCTTGTCCAGATATGGCCCCCAAGTTGGGCATTCAGCATTACAGTATTTTAATTCCCATTTGTAGCATATTTGATCATGGTACTTGTCTGTGTTCTTGTTAAGAGGGAACATGCATCCTTGACATATCAGTCTGTTGACATTTGAAGAAAGAAGCTTAGAAGCATTTGAAAGTGTACTTTTTAAAAATTTGGCATTTAATTGAAAGTACTAACTCTGTTTTTTTATTTATACTTTCATGTTATAATGCTTTCATTTCGATTTTTTTATTTGTATTCTGGTATTCCTTGTAAATGAAATCTAATGTAATTGAATTCCTAAATTAAGAATTTATATATACACTGTGTATATTCCCAGTCAAAAGTTTGGACAGCTACTCATTCATAGGTTTTACTGTATGTTTTCTACATTGTAGAACAATACTGAAGACATCAAAACTATGAAATAAATATGAGCATACATGGAACTGTGTGGTAAACAAAGTGTTAAAAAAAACCCAAAATGTTTTATATTTTAGATTCTTCAAAGTAGCCACCATTTACCTTGATGACAGCTTTGCACACTATTGGCATTATCTTCACCAGCTTCATGAGGTAGTCACCTGGAATGCTTTTCAATTAATAGATGTACCTCATCAAAAGTTAATTAGTGGAATTTATTGCTTTCTTAATGTGTTCAAGACCATCAAACAGTAAATAGTAAATAATAAATATACATTCAATAGCCCTTTTCAATCATTGTAGAAATCCATATTATGTCAAGAACCGCTCAACTAAATAAAGAGAAACGACAGTCCATCGTTACTTTAAAACATGAACTGTCTTTTAATTTATAAAAATAATGAATTGTGTATCCAAACTTTTGACTGATACTGTAATTGTAGTTTTATTTATAAAGGTGAAAGTGGTTATATTCGATTGTGTTTATAGAAAATGGCCTTATTTGACAATTGTATTAATCCATATTATGTCAAGAACCACTCACCAAAGTAGAGAAACAATAGTCCATCATTACTTTAAGATATGAAGTGTCTCCATAAAAAAAAAAGAATGAATTGGAAGGTGTGTCCAAACTCATTTGAAACAAATTGATTTTGCAGTTGTTCAGCTTCTAAAGCTAATGAAGATGACAGAGTTTCCAATTTGTGATTTGAATAAGAATATGTCAAACTAATGTAATAGAATTGGTATGAAGAAATATGAGAATAGAGAAGCGGGTGGCACGGTGGTGTAGTGGTTAGCACTGTCTCCTCACAGCAAGAAGGTCCTGGGTTCAAGCCCAGCGGTCGGCGAGGGCCTTTCTGTGTGGAGTTTGCATGTTCTCCCCGTGTCTACGTGGGTTTCCTCCGGGTGCTCCGGTTTCGTCCACAGACGTGCAGGTTAGGTTAATTAGTGGCTCTAAATTGATCGTGAATGTGAGTGTGAATAGCTGTTTGTCTCTGTGTCAGCCCTGTGATGATCTGGCGACTTGTCCAGAGTGTACCCTGCCTCTTGCCCATAGTCAGCTGGGATAGGCTCCAGCTTGCCTGCGACCCTGTAGAATAGGATAAGCGGCTATGGATGAGATGGAGAACAGAGAAACCAACGTGAACAGGTCAGTTGTGTGAGCGCCACTAAATTTCTGTAATCATCTCCATTCATACATCACATACACTTTCATTCTCATCTATCTTACAAATTTCCATGCACAATTTTAAGATTAGTAAACACTTTGATTTTCAGGCCAAGTTAGATGTTAGACCATATTAGACCTTAGATTTCTCTTAGAGTTCTCTTTCTCTCTGCATCACACCCAAGTGGTAAAAGGGCCCAAGTTTGCACATGCTGTCATGTCTTTTGGGATTTGGTCCACCCAAATGGAAGGGAAAGGTCATGTGCCTTCTATTTCTCTTTAAATTCATTCATGTCTTGTTTGATTTAGGTGGATTTCAGTTTGAATTTGGTTACTTTGTTTGGGGTCTTCCTTCCTTCCTTTCTGACAGTTATTCTTGGCTCAATTGAGTCCAAATCTTTGCTCCAAGTCTCTTCATAGGAAAAAGTTTATTCTCATCAGCAGAACAGAACATTGTACTCTTCTGCAAGTTCTGCCATTGGGGCTTATCCTCTATCATGAAAAAGCAACACATTTCATTAGCTGTTTCTCATTTTATGGATGTGACTGGGATATGGAAGGCCTGTTTTTCCCCATGCTGTCAAAATCTAGGTCTGTGATTCCATGGGGAAGTGGTGTCCATTAGGAGCTGTCTAGTCAAGGCATGGGAAATATAAAGCTGCCTTGACTATTGACCGAGACACAGTTCCACCTGTAAGGCTGCATTCATAATGAGCACATCCACCTGTGAGACAGTGTAAGGTTTCCAAGAGCACAGTTAATCTGATTACTGCATTTAATGCTGTTAGAACACAACCTGTCAGCATATTTTTAAAGCACTCTGCTCAGAAGCCAGCAGAAAGATAAGGTTTAAGATAATATTCTTGTGTTCAAAAAAAGCTCAACTTCATCTATATGTAAGTAAAGAAAAAATGTAAAACATCAATGTTGTTTGCAAAGTATATAAATATTAGCTAACAAATGTGAAATAGTACCATCCTGTCAGGCTAGTTACATATGTAATTGTTTATTCAAACAGCAGCTTTAAGACTAATGTGAGTTCTCCTGGCCCTTAAAGCTTTAAAAGCCTCCGAATCACATTATTGAAGATGATGCTTCCAATGATGGTGAATAAGGAAATATAATTCTGCAGGTAGTTCATTGACTAACAGCTATATTTTTAAAAGGCTAGGTACTTTCACATTTAGGAACAGATACATACTTCATTCATCTTTGATAGCCATTTTATCCTGGACAGGGTCACAGTGGATCTCAGGAAGACTGAGTGTGAAGTAGAAATACACCCTGGATAGAAGGCCAGTCTATTGCAAAGTACCATGCACATACATTCACATATTCACTCACACCTAGGAGCAATTTAAAGTAAGCAATTCATCAACTGGCATGTTTTTGGGAGCTGAGAAGAAACCTGAGAACAAGGAAGAACCTACACAGTGACAGTGAGAATATGTAACAGTCCACACAGACAACCTGAGCTCTGGGGTTGTGAGGTGACAATGAAACCTAATGCATTGAAATGATAATTTCCTCGTATTGTGCTTATTGATTTGGCTCAGGGGCGACACGGTGGTGTAGTGGTTAGCGCTGTCGCCTCACAGCAAGAAGGTCCGGGTTCGAGCCCCGTGGCTGGCGAGGGCCTTTCTGTGCGGAGTTTGCATGTTCTCCCCGTGTCCATGTGGGTTTCCTCTGGGTGCTCCGGTTTCCCCCACAGTCCAAAGATATGCAGGTTAGGTTAACTGGTGACTCTAAATTGACTGTAGGTGTGAATGTGAGTGTGAACGGTTGTCTGTGTCTATGTGTCAGCCCTGTGATGACCTGGTGACTTGTCCAGGGTGTATCCCGCCTTTCGCCTGTAGTCAGCTGGGATAGGCTCCAGCTTGCCTGCGACCCTGTAGAACAGGATAAAGCAGCTAGAGATGATGAGATGAGATTTGGCTCAGTTTCAATACAGTAGTTTTGAATAACCATGGCATTTATTTATTTTTTATTTATTATAGTTATCTCATTATATGTGCACAGTAAATGGGAGATCCATGATAAGACACATTATACAATATGTCTGACCATTCTGTTCATGATTCCCAAAATACCATTTGTCTTTTGAATAATCTTTGACAACCAAAAGTCTCCTTAAATAATCAAAGTGGCACAAACACCCTGGAGCTAGATTAGAATATATTTTCCTCTTCTGTAGTGAAGTGTTTTTGCCTCTCAATCAATCATCTCCTATTTAGGACAGACTTGTTTGAAAATGCCTGAACAGATACACATTAAGGCTCCCCCAAATCAAATTTGTGGTACTTATATTCCCTGTGGTGTCTTCTAAGTAGCTATAGACTTATTGGGCATGAAGTAGATGCATCTATAGTGAATTGTGATATTTACAAGCTACTAGGTGCCTGGGGTAGTATATTTGTGAGTCTTGTTCAGACAAGCTATCTGTTTTTCCTGTTTTACATCACTTGCCATATGTCAGTTTAGGAAGGAGACCTTCTCTCCTTTTATGTTTATTTTCACACAATTGCCTTAAGCTACAATTGAGGAAAATCTGTCTGTCATGAGATTGATGTACCACCCCCATGCACTCTAAATTTTCTTAAATGTTAAAGCATTTATTTTTTCCACACCAAAGTGGCACAGTTTGCCCTGCTTTTCCCAGAAGCATATTGAACACTAAAGTGGAGATGTAAAGGTACTTCTGTGTATGTTTATATACAGCTCTGGAAAAAAAAAAGAAACTACTGCTAATTTATCAGTTTCTATGGTTTTTCTGTGGTGCTTGAGGAACATGAACATTTTAATTTTATTCCATAAACTACTGACAACATTCCCCCAAAATTCCACATAAAAGTATTGTCACTTAGAGCATTTAATTGCAGAAAATGACAGAAAATAACAGAAAAGATGAAGTGTTTTCAGACCTAGAATAATGTATAGAAATGAAGATCATATTCAATTTTAAACAACACAATACTAATATTTGCACTTAGGATGAGTTCAGAAATCAATATTTAGTGGAATAACCCTGACATTTAATCACAGCTTTCATGCGTCTTGGCATGCTCTCCACCAGGCTTCATGTTGCTCTTGAATGACTTTATGCCACTCCTGGTGCAAAACTTCAATCAGCTCGCTTATTTATTTATTTATTTATTTATTTATTTTATTAATTAATCCAAGATGGCAGCATGACCAGTGTTTGCAGCAGCCTCTCCTAGCAATGTAACAACAATGTCCTCGTTTTCCTTGTCTACATCTGCATCTGTGTCTTCGTTTTCATATGGAATGAACCCCAGTGTGCTTGAGAAATACATTTATGATCGTCAGTTCCTTCTAGACACTGGAAACAAGAACCATTACAAACACTGGTGAGGAAAGATCAGTGCACTTGGTCTGCTATGACCAGTAGGCTCCAAGGTGTCCTTGGTCTTACCATTAGACATCATACTGTTGTGGAAGCATCGGAAGCAGTGTGATCGGACACAGACGCGGGGCACACATGGAGAAGTGCAGACTAGGCTAGCAACTAACCCGACCAGGCTGGCAGTTCCATTAGTAATGCTAGCCAATGTTCAATCACTGGACAATAAATTGGACCATATCAGTCTTATGCGGGCTTCACTACAGAACGTGAAAGACTGCTGTGTGTTCGTGTTTACTGAGACATGACTAAATGGCAACGTTTCTGATATCATGATTCAGCTGGAGGGGCTATTACTACACAGAGCAGACAGGATTGCTTCACTATCTGGAAAGCTACATGGAGGAGGCCTGGCTGTATATAACTTGCTCTGTTCTCAGTTCATGCTTGTGAAATGCTGACCATTCTACTTGCTGCAGGAGCTAACAGCGGTCTTGGTAGCTGCTGTTTATGTACCACCTACCACCATTGTAAAGGATGTGTGCATACTCCAGAGGTGGCAAAAGTACTCAGATTATGTACTTACTGTAAGTAGAAGTACAGATACTTGTGTGAACAAATACTCTGGTAAAAGTACTGATTCAACTCCTTTACTTAAGTAAAAGTACGAAAGTACAGGCTCTGAAATGTACTTGCGTACAAAAGTAAAAAGTATTAATGAAATTTTACCATCAATGATACACAATACCTCTTTTGATAACTTGGCAAAATAAAAAACATTCTAGGCACACAGAATAGGATAGTTTTCCTCTTTGGTTAACAACCTGCATGGTGCTGGTACAGGGGAAAAAAAATACTGGACACAGTCTAGTTTTGCTGCAAGCCAAATTTCAGACAGAATAATCAAGACTGAACTGACCAGAGGTCCTGCATGAGTACCTGGATAATTTTTAACAGCTTTGGTAATATACTTAACATATATTACTTTTAACAGAATTTGTTTCATTTGAAGCACTATTATTGAAAAACTAGCAAAGTTTTGACAACCTTTAGGCAGCCTTTTGACACTCCAATAGGCAAATCAGTTTTTAGCAACAGAACTTGAAACATTATGATCAACGTGGAAACTCCAAGTCTAATTGAGTCTTTTTTTCCTTTTATGAGAAATTCACTCATCTTGACCACATTACCAAAACATTTTATTCAGCCTCAGCAGAAGCTGGTTCTCAAAGTTCTTTGAGTCAAGGCGTACCCTTTTGGGTCTGAAAATCAGTCCTGCAGTGCTGAAAAGCCTCTCACAGGCAGCCGAGGCAGGTAGGGGTGTGTTGAGCTTCAATGACAAATTGCACACTGCTGGGAAAGATTTCAAGACATCCATGTTATCAGCTGGACAGGCCAGGTAGGACTCCAGCTGCTTGGAGTTTTCTTGAGCATTTTCCTGCTTGATGGGGGAAAAGTTGTCTTCCTCCTCTGATGAATGGGAAGTGTCACTTGGATGCACCACAGGTTGCTCCTTCAGATGGCTTTTGATGAAGTCAAGGCCTATGGAATACAACACCAAAGAAGGAATTCCCCCCCCCATAAATATCACCTTTGTAATACCTAGATTTAAAAAAAAATCATGGAATTAGATTGCAATATTTGACAGTACTTTGTAATAAGGGTACATACAGTGCTCAGCGTAAATGAGTACACCCCCTTTGAAAAGTAACATTTTAAACAATATCTCAATGAACACAAACAATTTCCAAAATGTTGACAAGACAAAGTTTAATATAACATCTGTTTAACTTATAATGGGGAAAAGTAAGGTTAATAATATAACTTAGATGACACATTTTTCAGTTTTACTCAAATTAGGGTGGTGCAAAAATGAGTATACCCCGCAACAAAAACTACTACATCTAGTACTTTGTATGGCCTCCATGATTTTTAATGACAGCACCAAGATTTCTAGGCATGGAATGAACAAGTTGGCGACATTTTGCAACATCAATCTTTTTCCCTTCTTCAACAATGACCTCTTTTAGTGACTGGATGCTGGATGGAGAGTGATGCTCAACTTGTCTCTTCAGAATTCCCCATAGGTGTTTGATTGGGTTCAGATCAGGAGACATACTTGACCACTGAATCACTTTCACCCTGTTCTTCTTCAGAAATCCAACAGTGGCCTTAGATGTGTGTTTAGTCATGTTGGAAAAGTGCACGACGACCAAGGGCATGGAGTGATGGTAGCATCTTCTCTTTCAGTATAGAGCAATATGTCTGTGAATTCATGATGCCATCAATGAAGTGCAGCTCCCTGACACCAGCAGCACTCATGCAGCCCCACATAAGGACACTGCCACCACCATGTTTCACTGTAGGCACCATGCATTTTTCTTTGTATTCCTCACCTTTGTGATGCCATAGAGTTTTGAAGCCATCAGTTCCAAAAACATTTATCTTGGTCTCATCACTCCATAGTATAGAGTCCCAGTAGTCTTCATCTTTGTCAGCATGGGCCCTAGCAAACTCTAGGTGGGCTTTTTTGTGCCTAGGCTTTAGGAGAGGCTTCTTTTGTGGACGGCATCCATGCATGCCATTCCTCTGCAGTGTATGCCATATTGTGTCACGGGAAATAGTCACCCCAGTTTGGCTTTCTACTTCTTTAGATAACTGCAGTGAACTTGCATGCTGATT
This sequence comes from Neoarius graeffei, assembly GCF_027579695.1. Lineage (NCBI taxonomy): Eukaryota > Metazoa > Chordata > Actinopteri > Siluriformes > Ariidae > Neoarius > Neoarius graeffei. The sequence goes on from NC_083576.1 coordinate 55,530,857, forward strand.
TTCTTCAACCCTTCTCATCAGAAGATGCTCCTGTCGAGGTGTTAACTTCCGTGGAGAACCTGGACGTCTCTGTGAGATGGTTGCAGTTCCATCTTTCTTAAATTTTTGTACCACTTTTGCTACAGTATTCTGACTGATAAGTAAAGCTTTGCTGGTCTTCTTGTAGCCTTCACCTTTGTGGTGGAAAATAAATTATTTTCTTTGGGGAATTCTGAAGAGACAAGTTGAGCATCACTCTCCATCCAGCATCCAGTCACTAAAAGAGGTCATTGTTGAAGAATGGAAAAAGATTGACGTTGCAAAATGTTGCCAACTTGTTCATTCCATGCCTAGAAGACTTGGTGCTGTCATTAAAAATCATGGAAGCCATACAAAGTACTAGATGTAGTAGTTTTTGTTGTGGGGTGTACTCATTTTTGCACCACCCTAATTTGAGTAAAACTGAAAAATGTGTTATCTAAGTTATATTATTAACCTTAATTTTTCCCATTATAAGTTAAACAGATGTTATATTAAACTTTGTCTTGTCAACATTTTGGAAATTGTTTGTGTTCATTGAGATATTGTTTAAAATGTTACTTTTCAAAGGGGGTGTACTCCTTTACGCTGAACACTGTACAAATTATATGCTGAAGTAATTCAGGATGTATCATAAATTACTGCTGCAAATGATCAGGTCATTATATTTTTATGTGATTAGCTCACACTTAATAGGATTTTCAGCTAAAGAATATTAATTGACAGTTACTTCATGTATCATATGCTATCAATTAGCTGGATTACAGTTGCATAGATGTTTATTTCAGACATTTGCTCAGCCTCAGTGCCACTTCTCATAGATATATAAAGCTATCTTTTAAGCAAACTGGTCATTAGATGCAAATATTTACACAGAACAAGATTACATAAATAAAGTTACATAAATAAACTTTTATGCAACTGGAATCCAGCTAACTTGTTGCATATCAATTGATGTATGAAGTAACTGATTTTACATTTATCGATTGATGATCTATGAAGTATGAACTAATCACATGAAGTCATAGTGACTTGATCATTTAATTAAATGTTATTAACTTCATGATACACCCTATATTAATTCAGGCATTATCATCACAAATCATGCATTAGTTTACTTAAGTGTATGATTTGTAGTGCTCCCAATATTTTTATGCTAACGTGTTTTGTAAAATAATTTCTAAAACACAGAACATGCTAAATTAGCTAATGATAACAATTCACCTTACCTAAATGTGTTGGGTTTTTTTTTCAGATTAGATAAGGAATTCTTATATGCCAGAAGCTTGTGGTTTTTAGGTTCGCACAAGACAACACATTCGCCATGAATCACTCTTGGAGCCGAAACACTGAACAGTTCTCTTCAATAAGGCCATGGATGGGGAATGTCTTGCTTCTCCAAATCTGTTCCGCCATCGTTGGCAGACTCGGCAATGTTCCCTGGTTCACTTTCTTCCTCCATGTTGCTTCTGCTACTTTTCTCTATCTCACAAACTGTACTCTCACTTGGTGCCTTCTGTCTGCGGTTGACTTTCCCTTTCTGTGTAGTTGCGCCTTTTATGTCATGTCGTCATCCGCATAGGTTGAAACAAGTAACAAGCTTGTTTTGACAATGTAAGGAGTAGAAAGTTAATATATTTGTGTTCAAATGTAGGGAGTAAAAGTAAAACGTCATCAGAAAAATAAATAGTGAAGTAAAGTAGAGATGCCTGAAAAATCTACTTAAGTACAGTAATGAAGTATTTTGTAATTTGTTACTTCCTGTTAGGACTAGGACTGTTTTGGCCTCTAGAGGCCGCTGTTATTTCCTTTTCGTGTCATGTTTGTTTTGGCCTCTAGAGGCCGCCACTGTTCCTGTGTTTTGTGTTTGTGTTAATTGCCTGTTTAGTCCTGATTATCTTCACCTGTGTTCAATTTAGTTTGTGTATTTATACCCCCTGAGTTCAGACCTCTTGTCACGGAGTCTTTGTGCTGTTGTGTTTATCTTCAGTTTCCTCTGTACCGTGTTCTTTATTTTGCATTTTGCTTTTCTTTTGGACCTAGTAGTTACTGTGTTTTTTGGATCTTCTGAGCTTTGGTATTTTTGCCTTTTCTTTTCTGTTTTTTTGGCTTTTGTTTTGGATTTTTTATTTTTTCCCTTATATCTTCTGAGCGTTTTTGTATCTTTACTTTTTGGATATTTTTTGTACATATTGTAAATAAACCTTTTTGATACTTTTTCTACTTCCGCCTCACGCCTCTGCATTTGAGTCATCCCCCTGGTGGCCTAGTGGGGGTTTGCTGGATTATCACACCAATGAACCAGGTTCGAATCCCAGCAAAACCCAAACAGAAAGACTCCGTCATGACCGACTCAGCAGAGGCTGCTTCAACTGTCTACCTGGCCAACCTTCAGGGAATTACGGCAGCTTTGACATGCTTCGGAGCGACCATGGATGCTCATGGACGTACGCTCACCAGCCAACGTGAGGCCCTTGCTCGCCACGAGGAACTGCTTCAGCAAATTGGGAAAACCCTGGCACAGCTCTGCCTGCATCTCCTGATCCAGCTCCCGCTCCTGCTCCTGTGCCTCCTGCCATGCTGCCTTCTTCACCTTGCGAACCCAACCTTCCTGCACCACAGAGGTACGACGGCAAGCACAGTGAGTGCCGAGAGTTCCTTACCCAGTGTCAACTCACCTTTGAGCTTCAGCCTACCACCTACACTACGGATCGCCGCAAGATTGCCTTTGTGATCATCTTATTAGCTGGTAAGGTGCGAGCCTGGGCTACTGCTATCTGGCAAAGACAGGGACCTGAGTGCCTTGATTTCCAGCTGTTTTCTGAAGAGATGCTTCGGGTCTTCGATCAGGCGGACATCAGTACCGACGCAGCCCGAAAGCTCATGTCCATCCGGCAAGGAGGAAGCGTTGCAGATTACGCCATCTCGTTCCGGACGCTCGCAGCAGTAAGTGGATGGAACGAGACTGCCCTGGTGTCAGCCTTCCACCATGGTCTGTCTGACCCCATCAAGGACGGTCTGGCCTCTATTGGATGCCCAAGTGACCTCGAAACCCTCATCTCACATGCTATTCATCTGGACAACAGGATGAGAGAACGCCACCAAGCCTTGAGCCCCCCCAGCCTCCCTACCTCTACCTGGAGACCGTCTACCTCCTTCAGTGACTGTCCAGAACCCATGCAAGTGGGTCGTACTCGCCTCTCCGCATCTGAGAGGGAGCGCAGAAGGAGGAACAAGTGCTGCATCTACTGTGGCAAGCCTGGTCACTTCCGAGCATCATGTCCCGAACTCTTGGGAAAAGGACCGCCCTGTCCAGCCGAGGGAGGGTTGTGATGGGGCCTACCCTCTCTCCCGGACTCCCTGGCCAAGGAATCTACATCCCAGTCTCCATCTCCTGGGGTGAGGCTGTCCACTCTTGTCAAGCTTTGTTAGACTCCGGGGCAGCTGGGAACTTTATGGATATTCACTTCGCCCAAAGCATCAATATTCCAACTGCACCTCTTGAAGTCCCACTGTCTGTGTCTGCCCTCGATGGCCAAGCGTTAGGTGATGGAAGAGTCACCCAAGTAACTTCTCCAGTCTTCCTCCAGTCTCAAGGTCACAAGGAAGAAATATCCCTGCACCTGATTCCTTCACCTGAGACCAGTTATTCTAGGCCTTCCTTGGCTTACTCGCCACAACCCTCGCATAGACTGGGTAACAAGCCAGGTTGTGGAATGGGGCCCTGCATGCCATGCCTCTTGTCTGCTCTCTAGCTCTCCTGTGTCTCCTGCCGAGCCCCCTGATCTCACCGAGTTATCTCAAGTTCCCACAGAGTACTGGGATCTCAAGGAGGTATTCAGCAAGAGCAGGGCCGCCGTTCTTCCTCTGCACCGGGCCTACGACTGTGCCATCGACTTGCTCCCTGGGACTACCCCTCCTTGTGGCAGACTGTTTTCTCTCTCTCAGCCAGAACGCAAGGCCATGGAGGAATACCTCAAAGACGCCCTGGTCTCTGGGTTCATTCGACCCTCCACCTCACCTGCTGGTGCCGGCTTCTTCTTTGTCGGCAAGAAGGATGGGGGGCTCCGACCATGTATTGACTACAGGGGTCTGAACAAGATCACTGTGCGCAACCAATATCCCCTTCCGCTGATGTCCACTGCTTTCGACCTGCTCCAAGGCGCCACCGTCTTCACCAAGTTGGACCTACGGAACGCATACCACCTCATCCGTATCCGACAGGGAGACGAGTGGAAGACTGCCTTTAACACCCCGTCTGGGCACTACGGATACCAGGTGATGCACTTCGGACTCACCAAAGCACCAGCTGTTTTTCAGGCCCTAATCAACGACGTCTTAAGGGACATGATTAACCTGTACGTTTTTGTCTACCTCGACGACATCCTTATCTTTTCCAAGACCGTGCAGGAGCACCGCCACCATGTCCGCCAGGTTCTCCAGAGGCTGCTACAGAACAATCTGTTCGCCAAGGCCCAGAAATGCGAATTTCATGTTCCCGAGGTCTCCTTTCTGGGATTTATTGTACGGACAGGCCAACTCCAAATGGACCCTGCCAAGACCCTGGCCGTCCGGGACTGGCCTACTCCCAAGTCCGTTAAGGAGGTTCAGCGGTTCTTAGGTTTCGCTGACTTCTACCGCAAGTTCATCAGGAACTTCAGTTCTGTAGCAGCACCCATGTCAGACCTTACCAAAGGGACAGGTGGATCTTATGTCTGGTCTCCTCAGGCAGAAAAGGCGTTCAAAGACCTCAAGGACCGCTTCTGCACAGCACCCATTCTGGTCCTCCCGGACACCTCCCAACCATTCATCGTGGAGGTGGACGCCTCAGACAGTGGTGTCGGCGCGGTGCTCTCTCAACGTTCGGAAGGAAAGCTGCACCCCTGCGCTTACTTCTCCCACCGCCTAAGTCCTGCGTAGTCCCGGTACGATGTGGGGGATCGAGAACTGCTAGCGGTCAAACTGGCCCTTGAGGAGTGGAGGCACTGGCTGGAGGGAGCGCAACATCTATTCCTGGTTTGGACTGACCACAAGAACCTGGAGTACCTCCAGCAAGCCAAGAGACTGAACCCTCGACAGGCTAGGTGGGCCCTGTTTTTCAGTCGGTTTGACTTCATCCTCTCGTACCGCCCCGGCTCCAAGAACACCAAACCTGACGCACTGTCCAGGCTGTTCTCTGCCACTAACAGGGAGAGTGAAGTCGGGCCTATTATCCCTGTGTCCTGGATTGTGGCCCCTGTCCGCTGGGGTATTGAGGAGGCTGTCCGACGAGCTCAACGCCAGGACCCCGGTCCTGGGACGGGGCCACCGGGCATCTTGTACGTCCCACATCAAGCCCGGGCCAAGGTTCTCCAGTGGGGTCACTCTTCCCCTCTCACCGCCCACCCGGGAGCTTGGAGGACCCTGGACTTCCTGAAAAGACGCTTCTGGTGGCCTAACATGGAGAAGGAAGTAAGGTCATTTGTCCTGTCCTGTGAGGTTTGCACCAGAACCAAGAACCCACGACAGTGTCCCCAGGGTCTCCTGCATCCTCTGACCATTCCCCGGCATCCCTGGTCCCACGTGGCAGTCGACTTCATCACGGGTCTCCCTGAGTCACAAGGTAACATGGTCATTTTGGTCATAGTTGACAGATTCTCCAAGGCCTGCCGCTTCATACCACTGTGCAAACTCCCCTCTGCTCTTGAAACAGCGAAACTCATGTTTAATCATGTCTTCCAAGTCTTTGGTCTTCCACAGGACATCGTCTCAGACCGAGGGCCCCAGTTCTCCTCCTGAGTGTGGCACGGGTTCTGCAAGGTCATCGGAGCCACTGCCAGCCTCTCCTCTGGGTTTCACCCACAGTCCAATGGTCAGACGGAGAGGCTCAACCAGGACCTGGAAACCACCCTGCGAGGCCTGGCTATGGATAACCCAACATCGTGGAGCACCTGGCTGCCATGGGCAGAGTACGCCCACAACACCCTGCAGTCATCGGCCACCAAGCTGTCGCCATTCCAGTGCCAATTCGGGTTCCAGCCACCTCTGTTCCCAGACCAGGAGGAGGACGCGGGGGTGCCCTCAGTCAACCAATATGTGAGACGGTGTCGCAAGACCTGGAGCAAGGTCAGGAAGACCCTCATACAGACCTCCAGAACCAACCAGACTCAGGCCAACCGCCATAGAAGACCTGCACACGCTTTCCGCCCTGGGCAGCGGGTTTGGCTGTCCACTAAGGACCTTCCGCTGCGGGTGGAGAACCGCAAGCTTGCTCCTTGCTACATTGGCCCCTTCAAGGTGGTGCGCAGGGTAAACCCTGTCTCCTACCGGCTCCAGTTGCCCCGGACTCTGAGGATCAACCCCACTTTCCATGTTTCCCTGTTGCGGCCCGTACTGACGTCTACGTATGCCCCTGCCCCTAGGAACCCCCCACCCCCTGCATCTTCCAGGGTCAGACTGTGTTCACTGTGCATCGCCTGCTTGACTCCCACCAGGTCCGCGGCGGGTTGCAATATCTGGTGGCCTGGGAGGGCTATGGTCCTGAGGAGCACTGCTGGGTTCCTGCTCAGGATGTCCTAGATAAAGAACTGTGTCGGGACTTCCATTCGGCCCATCCGGATCACCCTGGGAACGTCAGGAGATGCTCCTAGAGGGGGGGGTCCTGTTAGGACTAGGACTGTTTTGGCCTCTAGAGGCCGCTGTTATTTCCTTTTCGTGTCAAGTTTGTTTTGGCGAGGCCGCCACTGTTCCTGTGTTTTGTGTTTGTGTTAATTGCCTGTTTAGTCCTGATTATCTTCACCTGTGTTCAATTTAGTTTGTGTATTTATACCCCCCTGAGTTCAGTCCTCTTGTCACGGAGTCTTTGTGTTGTTATGTTTATCTCCAGTTTCCTCTGTACCGTGTTCTTTATTTTGCATTTTGCTTTTCTTTTGGACCTAGTAGTTACTGTGTTTTTTGGATCTTCTGAGCTTTGGTATTTTTGCCTTTTCTTTTCTGTTTTTTTGGCTTTTGTTTTGTACTTTTGGATTTTTTTATTTTTTCCCTTATATCTTCTGAGCGTTTTTGTATCTTTACTTTTTGGATATTTTTTGTACATATTGTAAATAAACCTTTTTGATACTTTTTCTACTTCTGCCTCATGCCTCTGCATTTGAGTCATCCCCCTGGTGGCCTAGTGGGGGTTTGCTGGATTATCACACCAACGAACCAGGTTCGAATCCCAGCAAAACCCTAACAACTTCCCACCTCTGGCATACTCTACAATGCAATCAGTGAGCAGGAGACAGCCCATCCTGACACATTTTTTTATCATTGTGGGTGATTTCAACTGAGCAGGTCTTAAGTCTGTGCTAGCAAGATTTAACCAACATGTGAACTTTGCAACAAAAGAAAACAACACTCTGGACATGATTTATATGAATGCAATAGCCACAACCCTTCATGTGACACTGTCCCACCTGAAAAACCCGGATGCCTACACCAGGCTCCTCTTCATTGATTTCAGCTCAGCCTTCAACACCATCATACCACAGCAACTGGTGGAGAAGCTGAGGTCACTGGAGGTGGCCAATGGCACCTGCAACTGGATCCTGGACTTCCTGACAAAGAGGCAACAAACTGTCAGAGTTGGCAGCCACACATCAGACTCCATCTCAGTGAACACAGGTTCACCCCAGGGATGTGTCCTGAGCCCCCTGTTCTTCACCCTTCTGACCCACAAATGCACAGCCAGTCTCAGCAGCAACCACATCATTAAGTTTGCTGATGACACCACAGTAATGGGTCCCATCACAAAAAGCAATGAGACAGCTTACAAGATGGGAAGTGGAGTGGCTGGTAGCAGGGTGCAACAAACCCAACCTCTTCCTGAATGTTGATAAGACCAAGGAAATGGTCATAGACTTCAGAAAGGCCCTTGCAGAGCCCTACCCCCCGCTGACCATAGGTGGTGAGGCTATCAAGAGAGTCAACACCATCAAGTTCCTGGGTATTCACCTGACCTCTTCGACCAACACCATGGCCACCATGAAGAAGGTGCAACAGCAGCTGCACCCCCTTCGGAGGCTGAAGCAGGCCAGCCTACCTATCCCAGCCCTCTCCACCTTCTACATTGAAAGTGTTCTGACTTACATCATCACTGTATGGTTTGGCTCTTGCACAGCAACTGAACTAAAATAGCTGGACAGGCTTGTGAGAATAGCAGGGAAGATCATTGGTGCCCCTCTCCTATCCCTGCTGCAGGACTGTGAAATAGAAATGACAAAATCCGAGGAAACAATTTTAGCAGGGGGTCTGGGGGCCGCAGGACCCCAGAAGCCGAACAGATTTTGTGTATATTGATAGATTTGAAGCATCTCCTGAAAGCAAATATTTTCTCAACCATGCCATTTAATTTGAACTGTTATTATTATGTTGAAATAATACAATTTGAACTGATTTACCTTTTAACTGATAAGGGTTCACTTGAAGAATGAAAATATATCAATAACATACCTCATATTGTAAATTCACTTGTATTCTTGTGTCGATTTGTATCAATTCATTGGGTACCATAATGTCTTTTCCAGGGGGAAAATTCTAGACTGACTATTAAATAATAGTCACTAATGTTCTTGTTTTTGAACTGATTCAATACCAAAATGTCTTTCTTGTTCATGTTAGCCAGATTCTAGTCAAAAACTATATACAACTATTTACAAGTCAATATTTATATTTATTTCCTTTTCTTTGTTCGCAGTTTCTTCAGCTTAGAAAGCCTACTCTTTTCTTTCTGACTTTCTATATGGCTTTTCCTTGCTCTTTTGGTCTCTCTTTCATTATATATTCATGATAACAATGAACATTATGAACAATAACATAAGTTAAAACTGCATAAATAATAAATGTGAACAAGATGGTCTACCTGGTAATCTATAGTTCAGCAGCTTCAATTTCACCAACTCCGCATGTTTTTTTCCTTTAACATGGTCAACCAAACGTGTTCTTCCACCAGAACCGTACTTCACATCCTGATGGCACAAGATGCAGTAAGCTTTCCCTGGTTCTTTTATCTTCCGTATGTGCTCATGGAGATATTCACTACCAGCTTTAAACTACCGCCATCGCCAATTCCATGGATTTTTGATGCCGTTTTCCTTGTCAATGTTTTTGACATCGTCGGTCCTCCCTCTGAACGATGTCCCTCCGTGACACGGACATACCGCAAAATTCTCTTTTTCAAAACCGTTGATATCGAAAGCATGTTTAAAGAGCACAATGGTAAAACGAAAAGAACACAAGATTCGCGCCGTGGTTTGTAAGCATGGCACAAATGCCGTAAACTGGTTTGTCATTGTCTCAAAAGAAAAAAGATACCAAAAAAATTACAATGTCGTTACAGAAAGAACAATTTGCAGTAGGCTCTTTCCCAGACTCGCCGGCTCGGTGACACTTGCTGTACGAGACTACTAGCGGTCGGTAGACAACAACCCCTACCCCCCCAAATTGTTATTGCAAAATTAGATGACTTACTAAAATGATATTTTTGGCGGCCAAATTCGTGGAATTCTGCGGATCCGCGGATTTTTCACAGCCCTGCTGCTGGAAATGTTCAACCAGTGTTGCATCTGCAGAGCCTCCAGCATCATCAAAGACTCCTCCCATCCTTCCCACAGACTGTTTCCCCTCCTGCCATCAGGAAAAAGGTATAGGAGCATCTGCACCATGACCTCCAGGTTCCTCAACAGCTTTATCCTCCAGGCTGCAAGGGTCCTGAACACTCTTGTCCCCCCCACCACTCCACCACTGAACTTCTTGACGAGTGCAGTCCAAACCTTCACACAATGCACTGTGCACTTTATACTCTGCTAGTGCAATTCTGGGCTTTACACGTTACACTCCATGAGTGCAATTCTTGCACACCACACCATGTTCCTTATGTATAAAAAGAACTACCTCAGTGAAAATTGCTGCAAAATGTAAGTGTGTGGGTGAATGTGTACCTGTTTTGTATTTTTTTTTTTAGTACTTATTTGTAACTAACTATCTTTACATAGTTATTTATGTACACTATTTAGGCTGGAGGGAATGGTATTTCATTCTTGACTGTATGGAAGTGTGGGAAAAAAATTGAAAAACATGTCTTGATCTTGTTTGATGGCTTGTGACCATCATCTTCCTCTTGATCACATTCCAGAGATTTTCAGTGGGGTTCAGGTCTGGAGATTGGGCTGGCCATGACAAGGTCTTGATCTTGTGGTCCTCCATCCACACCTTGATTGACCTGGCTGTGTGGCATGGAGCATTGTCTTGTTGAAAAACCCAATGCTCAGAGTTAGGGAACATTGTCAGAGCAGAAGGAAGCAAGTTTTCTTCTAGGATAACTGTGTAAATGGCTTGATTCATGTGTCCTTCACAAACAAAAATCTGCTCCATTCCAGCCTTGCTGAAGCAACCCAGATCATCACTGATCCTCCACTAAATTTCACAATTGGTGTGAGACACTGTGGCTTGTAGGCCTCTCCAGGTCTCCATTTAACCATGATGGGAAAAGATGAAAATTGGACTCATCAGAGATGACCCTACTCCAGTCCTCTATGGTCCAATCCTTATGGTCTTTAGCAAAGCTCTTCTTTGCTTCTGATTGATGAAGGGCATTTTTCTAGCTTTGTATGACTTCAACCCTACCCAGAGGAGCCTGTTTCGAACCATCCTCACTATGCACTTAACCCCAGCTGCCATTTGTCATTCTTTCTGTAGGTCACTTGATGTCATCTTATGGTTGTTGAATGACATTCGAAGGAGATGACGATCATCCCAGTCAGTGGAGAGTTGTTTTAACCCTCTGCCAGGATAGTGATGAATACAGCAGTGGTTTTTATCCTTTTCCTTATTCAGTAAGATTTGTTTCAGGTGATCACCTAATCAGGACCTCATTAAGTAAAATGAGGTGTGCTTGTGTTGGAATTCCAGCACAGACACTGGAATGAAATGGCTGTCATACACAGAGATGCTGATTTAAGAAAAAAATGGAAGTAGTTCTTCAGTTTTTCCAGAGCTATATATATATTACACAGCTTTTACTCTTGCCTTGTCAGGTTTCACCATTTAACTGTTATGGTGGATACTTTCTGAGTTGACCACTTTATCAAATGGAAGTGCATTTTTTTTTAATTGAACAATGTGGTGGTTTTCTTGGCTGCCACCCTCCACTCTCCAAGTGCCTCTTGATCTGATCTACACCTCACTCTCTTTATGTTTCCTCTCTGTCTCTCTGTCCTTTTACATACCAACTTTCTATAGCGGTCTAGATTATGGAATATCAAGCCCAAAATGCTGCAATTAAAAAAAAAAGTGTCTGGCAAATGGATTCCTTTGGAAATGCTCAGACTGAAGCAGATGGATGAATGTGTCTGTAGACATATGAAAAAGGAAACCTGCTGTTTTTAGACCATTATGGGCACCTCTCACTGCCATTCAGCTCAGTTTGAGGGAAGTGCTGAAAAATGGGTCTCACATCACTGATGCATTTTCTATCAGTCATTACTTGGAAATTTTTGTTTCTAGACAGGCCATAGTGACCAAAAGTCAAGACTGGAAGAACTGTCAAATGAGACAAATGGTCTCCAATGATCATTATCTTATTTCATAATGAAAATTAACCAAGAAAACTGAGCAATAATTTATTTGTATTGAATAAATCAACTGGCTAGTGGCCTAGTGATAGTGTGTCCACCTCTCGATCGGGAGATCGGGAGTTCTATTAATGGTCGGGTCTTACCAAAGACCATCATAAAAATGGTACCTACTACCATCTGGCAAAGCACGCTGCAATACAGCTGTGAGTGGGGAGTTAAACTCTCGTGGTTACCAGAGGACTAGCCCCCCCCCGTAACCCTAGCTATGTAATAGGCGAGAGGCCGAGGGCTGCGGAAACGGAGATCAGTGCCACCCGATGCGCCACACAACGCAGGAAGGACTTTAACTTAACTTAATTGAATAAATTATCAATCATGTACGGTGGCATGGGGGTGTAGTGGTTAGCACTGTCACCTCACAGTAAGAAGATTCTGGGTTCAAGCCCAGTGCCTGATGGGGGCCTTTCTGTGTGTCATTTGCTTGTTCTCCTCGTGTCTGCATGGGTTTCCTCTGGGTGCTCCGTTTTCCCTACAGTCCAAAGACAGGTTAGGTTAATTGGTGGCTCTAAATTGACTGTGAGTGTGAATGGTTGTTTGTCTCCATGTCAGCCCTGTGATAACCTTGGGACTTGTCCAGGGTGTACCCCGCCTCTCACCCATAGTCAGCTGGGATAGGCTCCAGTTTGCCTGTGACCCTACACACGATAAGTGGTTACAGATAATGGATGGATGGAATAAATTACAGTTTCTGTATTTTATCCATATCTTGTAAATATTGGGTTTAGTTTTACTTGCACTCATTCTGGGCAATTTGTATGTTATAAATACAAATTGGTTTATCAGTTTAGATTGAAGGCAGTGCAATAGATCAATGGTAGGAGTCATGAATGCAACTCAACCAGCAGCACTTCAGTTTTAGAGCACTGAATTTCATGTCCCTATAAGATGTAGATACAATGAATACATCATCCCAAAATGTGAAGTAAGATGTTTCAATTCTTCATGAATGTCTGGTCAGTGAAGATAATATAATAACTTCCCATATATGGTTAAGAGGTACTTTTACTGTCTCTGTTCTTATTCATGTGAAGTCAAAGCAACACATTCATCATTGTCATCTCACCTTTTTGACATACATCTTCCAGTATTTCTAAATAAAAAATTGTGCAATGCTTATAAATATGCTTTCAAGGCTCAATGTACTTGCCCTTTTAATAAAGTGTTACAAACAAACACACACTTTCCCCAGTAAACTGGCAGGAAAACAATTCCAGAAACATGCATTCAACAAATATGTACAAATAGGTACCTATGTACACATCATATTAAAGCAAAGGTGAAGGTAAGACAATGCAGATGTACATAAAGTACAAGAGGCCAGTAAATGTTAAATAAGCATGATGCAAATACATTGTGAAAACTGCAGTGACCATTTGATATACAGTGGTGCTTGAAAGTTTGTGAACCCTTTAGAATTTTCTGCATTTGTGCATAAATATGACCTAAAACAACATCAGATTTTCACACAAGTCCTAAAAGTAGATAAAAAGAACCCAGTTAAACAAATGAGACAAAAATGTTATACTTGGTCATTTATTTATTGAGGAAAATGATCCAATATTACATATCTGTGAGTGGCAAAAGTATGTGAACCTATGCTTTCAGTATCTGGTGTGACCCGCTTGTGCAGCAATAACTGCAACTAAACGTTTGCAGTAACTGTTGATCAGTCCTGCACACCGGCTTGGAGGAATTTTAGCCCATTCCTCCGTACAGAACAGCTTCAACACTGGGATGTTGGTGGGTTTCCTCACATGAACTGCTCGCTTCAGGTCCTTCCACAACATTTCCATTGGATTAAGGTCAGGACTTTGACTTGGCCATTCCAAAACATTAACTTTTATTCTTCTTTAACCATTCTTTGGTAGAACGACTTGTGTGCTTAGGGTCATTGTCTTGCTGCATGACACACCTTCTCTTGAGATTCAGTTCATGGACAGATGTCCTGACAGTTTCCTTTAAAATTCGCTGGTATAATTCAGAATTCATTGTTCCATGAATGATGGCAAGCCGTCCTGGCCCAGATACAGCAAAACAGGCCCAAACCATGATACTGCCACCACTATGTTTCACAGATGGGATAAGGTTCTTATGCTGGAATGCAGTGTTTTCCTTTCTCCAAACATAATGCTTCTCATTTAAACCAAAAAGTTCTATTTTGGTCTCATCCATCCACAAAACATCTTTCCAATAGCCTTCTGGCTTGTCTACATGGTCTTTAGCAAACTGCAGACAAGCAGCAATGTTATTGTTGGAGAGGAGTGGCTTTCTCCTTGCAACCCTGTCATGCACACCATTGTTGTTCAGTGTTCTCCTGATGGTGTACTCATGAACATTAACATTAGCCAATGTTAGAGAGGCCTTCAGTTGCTTAGAAGTTACCCTGGGGTCCTTTGTGACCTCGTCGACTATTACACGCCTTGCTCTTGGAGTGATCTTTGTTGGTCAACCACTCCTGGGGAGGGTAACAATGGTCTTGAATTTCCTCCATTTGTACACAATCTGTCTGACTGTGGATTGGTGGAGTCCAAACTCTTTAGAGATGGTTTTGTAACCTTTTCCAGCCTGATGGGCATCAACAATGCTTTTTCTGAGGTCCTCAGAAATCTCCTTTGTTCGTGCCATGATACACTTCCACAAACGTGTTGTGAAAATCAGACTTTGATAGATCCCTGTTCTTTAAATAAAACAGGGTGCCCACTCACACCTGATTGTCATTCCATTGATTGAAAACACCTGACTCTAATTTCACCTTCAAATTAACTGCTAATCCTAGAGGTTCACATACTTTTGCCACTCACAGATATGTAATATTGGGTTATTTTCCTCAATAAATAAATGACCAAGTATAACATTTTTGTCTCATTTGTTTAACTGGGTTCTCTTTATCTACTTTTAGGACTTGTGTGAAAATCTGATGATGTTTTAGGTCATATTTATGCAGAAATACAGAAAATTCGAAAGGATTCACAAACTTTCAAGCGCCACTGTATATTAGTGCATGTACAGTGGTGCTTGAAAGTTTGTGAACCCTTTAGAATTTTCTATATTTCTGCATAAATATCACTGAAAACATCATCAGATTTTCACACAAGTCCTAAAAGTAGATAAAGAGAACCCAGTGAAACAAATGGGACCAAAATATAATACTTGGTCATTTATTTATTGACTAAAATGATCCAATATTACATATCTGGCAAAAGTATGTGAACCTATGCTTTCAGTATCTGGTGTGAGCCCCTTGTGCAGCAATAACTGCAACTAAACATTTCCGGTAACTGTTGGTCAGTCCTGAACACCAGTTTGGAGGAACTTTAGACCATTCCTCCATACAGAACAGCTTCAACTCTGAGATGTTGGTTGGTTTCCTCACATGAACTGCTCGCTTCAGGTCCTTCCACAACATTTTGATTAGATTAAGTTCAGGTCATTGACTTGGCCATTCCAAAACATTAACTTTTATTCTTCTTTAACCATTCTTTGGTAGAATGGTTAAAGAAGAATAAAGAATGTGTGCTTAGGGTCATTGTCTTGCTGCATCACCCACCTTCTCTTGAGATTCAATTCATGGACAGATGTCCTGATATTTTCCTTTAGAATTCGCTGGTATAATTCAGAATTAATTGTTCCATCAATGATGGCAAGCTGTCCTGGCCCAGATGCAGCAAAACAGGCCCAAACTATGATACTACCACCACCGTGTTTCACAGATGGGATAAGGTTCTTATGCTGGAATGCAGTGTTTTCCTTTCTTGAAACATAACACTTCTCATTTAAACCAAAAAGTTCTATTTTGGTCTCATCCATCCACAAAACATTTTTCCAACAGCCTTCTGGCTTGTCCACGTGATTTTTATCAAACTGTAGATGAGCAGCAATGTTCTTTTTGGAGAGCAGTGGCTTTCTCCTTGCAACCCTGCCATGCACACCATTGTTGTTCAGTGTTCTCCTGATGGTGGACTCATGAATATTAACATTAGCCAATGTTAGAGAGGCCTTCAGTTGCTTAGAAGTTACCCTTGGGTCCTTTGTGACCTCACCAACTATTACACGCCTTGCTCTTGGAGTGATCTTTGTTGGTCGACCACTCCTGGGGAGTAACAATTGTCTTGAATTTCCTCCATTTGTACGCAGTCTGTCTGACTGTGGATTGGTGGAGTCCAAACTCTTTAGAGATGGTTTTGTAACCTTTTCCAGCATGATGAGCATCAACAATGCTTTTTCTGAGGTCCTCAGAAATCTCCCTTGTTCGTTCCATGATACACTTCCACAAATGTGTTGTGAAGATCAGACTTTGATACATCCCTGTTTTTTTCATAAAACAGGGTACCCACTCACACCTGATTGTCATCCCATTGATTGAAAACACTTGACTCTAATTTTACCTTCAAATTAACTGCTAATCCTAGAGGTTCACATACTTTTGCCACTCACAGATATGTAATGTTGGATCATTTTCCTCAATAAATAAATGACCCAGTATAATATTTTGTCTCATTTGTTTAACTGGGTTCTCTTTATCTACTTTTAAGACTTGTATGAAAATCTGATGATGTTTTAGGTCATATTTTTTGCAGAAATATAGAAAATTCTAAAGTGTTCACAAACTTTCAAGCACCACTGTGTGATGCTCATGTTCAGATGGATGAAGTGCAGACAATGTTGTGCAGTTTCATGGCTTCAGGGAGAAGGAGAAGCCTGTTGCTACTGTGTACAGCTGTGAACTGATTGCCTTATGGAGTGGTCCGGAGTGATTTCTCATGATGGCAGAGAGCTTGGCCAATATCCTTCTCTCTATTGCCATTTCTACTGAATCCAGACTGACTCCTAAGACTGAGGCAGTGTTCTAAGAATGCCTACACATGTGCTGTGTTTATTTCTTTTGAAATGAACCCTGATGAGCTTTCCCTTTTGGTTCATTGTGAACACAGTAATCATACTCAAGTGAGGACAAAAACAACTAGTCAAAGAATGTCTGAGCAAGATGTTTTTTGGTTTGGTTCCAAGTGAACTCTATTGTGATTTGATTTTTGTGAGAAAGCAATTCAACTTTGTTTCACTTCCTGTAAATTCAAACTTAATGTACATTAAGGGTTCCAGGTGAAAACTTGCAGGTGTGAGCTGCTAAACTAACTTGCAGTGTGCGGAATCAAAAGACAGAGATGCAATATTGTGGCAAAGTGGGCATGGCAGAATGTCGATTTGTAAATGGAGGGCGGGGCCAGGGAAGGTGAGTGGCAAAGTCAGTACACCTCTTGTCAATTAACGTTGTGTCTGTGTGTTTTGCAGTGATGACAGAGAGTAGAAAAGGAGGGAGAGGGTGAAGAGAAAGGATCTCTCCTGACCAGAGCACATGCCTGTGTTTTGTGCGTGTGTGTGAAAGCTAAAGTTGAAAAGTGAAAGTAAAAAAAAAATGCAAAAATAAAGTTGGTGCTTAACCTCATTTCCCACCTGCCACGCTTCAGTCTTCCACCCACATCAGGGTCTTACTACAGTGGTGCTGAAAGCCAGGATACTGAAGTGGACCACACATGGAGTCCTCCCCACTTAAGGACCTGATCCATGCCCTTGCTGCCACCCAACAGAGCCAGCACCAAGTGCTGATTGCCCTCCAAAAGGAACAGGAACAATGCTTTGAAGCCCTGCTGTTGGCTGAGCAGGAAGATCACCAGGCATTCCGGCACCTGCTTGCATTGGCAGGGTCCTCAACCGCCACCACAGCAGACCCTCCCCATGTCACCCTCACCAAGATGGGACCGGACAACAATCCAGAAGCCTTCATAGTGCTATTCGAGCAAGCAGCTGAAGCATGGGGGTGCCCGGTTGAGCAGTGCGTAAGGTGCCTATTACTGCTACTGTCTGGAGAGGCGGAGCTCACCACGCAGCAGCTCCCTGCCAACAGTCGGCTCATCTACGTGGATCTGAAGCGAGCCATCCTGCAGCATGTCAGCCACTCTCCAGAACAACATCACCAGCACTTCCAGACACTGACATTGGAGGACGTTGGATGGCCATTTGCATTTGGCCAACAGATAAGGGATGCCTGCCAGTGGTGGCTGAGGGCAGACAACCACAATGCCAAGGAGATCATTGACCTGGTGACACTGGAGCAGTTCCTCGCGCAACTTCCAGAAGAAACAGTGGAGTGGGTCTAGTGCCACCGCCCGGCATCGGTGGATCAAGCCATTGAGTTGGCAGAGGACTGTTTGGCAGCAGTTCTGGTGGTAGGCAGACCTGCCACTTCCTCTCTTTTTCTCTCTCCTCCTCCTTCCTCCCCTCTCTCCTCTTCCTGTCCCTGCTGTGTTCTCCTATCGTGGAGGCGGGGGCCAGCTCCCCCCCAGCTGGCCCGCTGCACTCGTGGTGTTCTCCCATATTCCCCTTCTGTGTGTGTCTTTTCCTCCCCAGGTGAGTGACTCCCATAACACCGGTGCAGAGGTGAAGCCTGGGCCGGTATGCTGGCATTGCAAGGAGCCCAGGGCATCTCCAGGGCCAGTGCTCTGCAATGGAGGTGGGCACTCTGGTCTGGATCCCTGACATGCCAGAGACCGCCCTCGACCAGGCTGGAGCATATCGTATACTGGTGAACCTTCAAGAGGATATGTATCGTGCATTCGTGGATTCCAGTTGTAATCAGACCTCAATCCACCAAAGCCTGGTGCAAGATGAGACATTGGGGAGAGCACAAGTGGTGAAGGTTTTGTGTGTGCATGGGGGTGTTCACAAATATCCACTAGTGTCCACCAACATTCTATTTTGGGGTGAAAAGCATAGCTTAAAGGTGGCAGTTAACTCATGCCTTACCCACCCACTGATTCTGGCAACTGATTAACTGGGGTTTAGAGGTTTAATGGAGAACATAGTAGTGGGCGGGTCCTGCAGCAACATGTCATTGAGGGATCCCAGTGTAGCATTGACTGGGTAAGTTGTCACAGCGCTGTCTATGTCAGCACCATGTCAGGGTGATACAAGGAGTGGGGTGCAGGCCGCCCCCCTCCCTCTCTCGGGGATTCCATCAAGGATTTCCCATTGGAGCAGATGCGAGACAAGATGCTGCATCATGCGTTTTACCAAGTGAGAGTAATTGATGGTCAAACCCTCCAGCCAAATGCGATGCCCTCCTTCCCATACTTCACAAGTATTATAGGTAGGCTGTACTGAGTGATGCAGGACACTCAAACTGGTGAACAGATAACCCAGTTATTAATCCCAAAGAGCCATAGGGAACTTATATTCCATGCGGCTCACTTTAATCCGATGGCCAGACTTCTAGGACAGGATAAAACACTTGCCCGAATAATGGCCTGATTCTATTGGCCAGGGATTCACGGGGATGTCCGTTGGTGGTGTGCGGTGTGCCGTGAATGCCAACTAGTAAATCCAATGGCCACTCCAAAAGCACCTTTGTGCCATCTCCCTCCTACTCAAGACCCCCTTTGAGAGAATTGGCATGGATCTTGTCAGGCCATTAGGTTGGTCAGCACAGGGATATCATTTTATTTTAGTCCTGGCGGACTATGCAATGCAATATCTGGAAGCGGTGCCTCTCCACAATATTTCAGCACACAGTATTGTGGAGGCACTCTTCCACATTATCTCCTGGGTCTGGATTCCCAAAGAAATGCTGACTGACCAAGGCATTTATGTCATGAACACTTTGTGAGCTGTATGGGTTATTAGGAATTAAATCCATTGACACAAGTGTTTATCACCCACAAGCAGATGGCTTAGTGGAATGATTCAATCAAACACTTACAAACACCTGAATTAGATTTTTCAGTGAAGATGCATGTAATTGGGATCAATTGCTTGAGCCCCTGTTATTCACAGTATGAGAGGTCCCACAAGCCTCCATGGGATTTTTTTCCATTCAAATTGTTATACGGGCATAAGCCTCATGGCATTTTGGATGTGCTACAGGAAAATTGGGAGGAAGGACCTTCAGCTAGTAAAAATGAAATTCAGTATGTTCTCGACCTGCATGCACACCCTCATGCACTTAACCCAAGATAATTTACGACAGGCCCAAGAATGTCAAGCCTGGCTGTACAACACAGGCACATGCCTTAGAGAGTTCATCCTGGGAGATGAAAGTACTCATGTTATTGCCCACTTTAAGCTCCAAATTAGTCGCCATGTGCCAAGGGCCCTTCGAGGTCACATGGAGAATTGGGGACCTCAACTATGAGGTGAGATGAACGGATAGGGGAGGGGCACTACAAATATACCATCTCAATCTGCTAAAACATTGGAATGAGGGGGTCCCTGTGGCATTGGCATTGGTAGTTTCAGAGAAGGCAGAGCTGGGGCCAGAGATGAAAACAGTAACTACTCAAACCACTCCAGTCCCCTGTGGAGACCACCTTTCACCTGCCCAACTCACAGAGGTTGCCAGGTTGCAAAAGGAATTTTCTGATGTGTTCTTTCCCCTTCCTGGCTGCACCCATCTCACAGAACACAACATTAAAATGCCCCCAGGGATGGTGGTGTATAGCCACCCATACTGCTTACCTGAACACAAGAAAAAGGTGGTTCAGGATGAACTCAAGGCCATGCTTGAAATGAGCATAATCAAGGAGTCCCACAGTGACTGGAGCAGCCCAGTGGTGCTGGTGCCCAAGACTGATGGGTCAGTCCGGTTCTGTGAGGACTACAGAAAAGTCAATGTGGTGTCAAAATTTGACATGTACCCAATGCCTTGCATTGATGAGTTGCTCGATCGATTAGGCACTGCTTGCGTTTATTCGACACTGGATTTGACAATGGGATACTGGCAGATCTCCTTGACTCCTCTATCCTGAGAGGAAACAGCCTTTTCCACACCGTTTAGATTACACCAATTTGTCATGCTTCCTTTTGGGTTATTTGGGGCTCCTGCCACATTCCAGTGGGTCATGGACAGGATCCTCTGCCCCCATGCCACCTATGCAGTGGCCAACCTTGATGACACATATACAAACCCGATTCCAAAAAAGTTGGGACAAAGTACAAATTGTAAATAAAAACAGAATGTAATGATTTCAAGATACAAAGTTTCAAAATTCCATATTTTATTCAGAATAGAACATAGATGACATATCAAATGTTTAAACTGAGAAAATGTATCATTTAACGAGAAAAATTAGGTGATTTTAAATTTCATGACAACAACACATCTCAAAAAAGTTGGGACAAGGCCATGTTTACCACTGTGAGACATCCCCTGTTCTCTTTACAACAGTCTGTAAACGTCTGGGGACTGAGGAGACAAGTTGTTCAAGTTTAGGAATAGGAATGTTAACCCATTCTTGTCTAATGTAGGATTCCAGTTGCTCAACTGTCTTAGGTCTTCTTTGTCATATCTTCTGTTTTATGATGCACCAAATGTTTTCTATGGGTGAAAGATCTGGACTGCAGGCTGGCCAGTTCAGTACCCGGACCCTTCTACGCAGCCATGATGCTGTAATTGATGCAGTATGTGGTTTGGCATTGTCATGTTGGAAAATGCAAGGTCTTCCCTGAAAGAGACGTCATCTGGTTGGGAGCTTATGTTGCTCTAGAACCTGGATATACCTTTCAGCATTGATGGTGTCTTTCCAGATGTGTAAGCTGCCCATGCCACACGCACTAATGCAACCCCATACTATCAGAGATGTAGGCTTCTGAACTGAGCGCTGATAACAACTTGGGTCGTCCTTCTCCTCTTTAGTCCGAATGACACAGCGTCCCTGATTTCCATAAAGAACTTCAAATTTTGATTCGTCTGACCACAGAACAGTTATCCACTTTGCCACAGTCCATTTTAAATGTGCCTTGGCCCAGAGAAGACGTCTGCGCTTCTGGATCATGTTTAGATATGGCTTCTTCCTTGAACTATAGAGTTTTAGCTGGCAACGGTGGATGGCAATGTGAATTGTGTTCACAGATAATGTTCTCTGGAAATATTCCTGAGCCCATTTTGTGATTTCCAATACAGAAGCATGCCTGTATGTGATGCAGTGCCGTCTAAGGGCCCAAAGATCACGGGTACCCAGTATGGTTTTCCGGCCTTGACCCTTATGCACAGAGATTCTTCCAGATTCTCTGAATCTTTTGATGATATTATGCACTGTAGATGATATGTTCAAACTCTTTGCAATTTTACACTGTCGAACTCCTTTCTGATATTGCTCCACTATTTGTCGGTGCAGAATTAGGGTGATCCTCTTCCCATCTTTACTTCTGAGAGCCGCTGCCACTCCAAGATGCTCTTTTTATACCCAGTCATGTTAATGACCTATTGCCAGTTGACCTAATGAGTTGCCATTTGGTCCTCCAGCTGTTCCTTTTTTGTACCTTTAACTTTTCCAGCCTCTTATTGCCCCTGTCACAACTTTTTTGAGATGTGTTGCTGTCATGGAATTTCAAATGAGCCAATATTTGGCATGAAATTTCAAAATGTCTCACTTTGAACATCTGATATGTTGTCTATGTTCTATTGTGAATACAATATCAGTTTTTGAGATTTGTAAATTATTGCATTCCATTTTTATTTACAATTTGTACTTTGTCCTTGATCTTCAGGCTGAGAGGCTGCACGAGAGCAGGCTGAGAGCGAGAGCAGGCTGAGAGCGAGAGTGGGCTGAGAGAAAGAGCAGGCTGAGAGCGGGCTGAGAGGCTGCGCGAGAGTGGGCTGAGAGCGAGCTGAGAGCGAGAGCGGGCTGAGAGGCTGCGCGAGAGCGGGCTGAGAGCGAGAGTGGGCCCGGGCCGCAGCTGAAGCCCCAGACTTTCCTGCCGTGCTACTGCCGCCGCCTCGCTTATTCTTCCTGCGCTTCGCTCCTCACTTCGCATCACTCAGAAGCTGAAAGGGGCTAAGAAGCTACCAGTGGGCGTGTTATGATAACAGGATGCCATGCCACCAAAAAAGAATACAGCACAGGTTGAGGAGGTCGACGATATTAAAAGATCACTTGACATGTTGACGGAGGAGGTTTCTGCTGTTAGACAACAGCAGAAAACCATCATGAGCCTGATGGAGGAAGTTAAAGCCTTGAGGCTACAAACACTGAGAAGGACAAGCGGATTAACTTGCTGGAGAACCGGGTGGCCGATCTGGAGCAATATACCAGAATGAATGACATCATAATCACCGGCTTGCAAACGAAACCTAGTTCATATGCACGGGCAGTGACGATGCGGAACGGAGAGGAGCCAAGCGAGGAGGACGCGGCATTGGTGGAGCAACAGGTGGCGGTGTTTCTCCGCTCAAAGGGAGTTGAGTTAGACAGGGAGAACATCGAGGCCTGTCACCCACTCCCAAGGAGAAACGTGAAGACAAAACCGGCAATAATAGTTCGGTTTGCAAATAGGAAACACAAAAACGAACTGCTGAAACAGGGAAGGTGGCTGAAGGGATCAGACGTGTACCTCAATGAGCATCTGACAAAGAAAAATGCAGACATTGCCAGAATGGCCCATTTACTCAGAAAACAGAAGAAAATACAATCTACATGGACTTCAAACTGCAAAATATACATTAAGTTAAATGGAACACCAGAACAAGCCAAAGTTCTAGTCATCATGGAGCTGGAGGAGCTGAGCAAATATTAATGGAATGTACAACAACAAGGTATCCTTAAACTATAGCCATGACAACTCCTGATAATAAACACACATTAGGACTAGAAAACTTTGTATATACAGAACATAAAATACAGGACATAGAACATGATATTGATCCGGATAACAATTTACTCGATATAGGGAACAGCTGCAGTTATTACACAGATGAGCACTACAACGCAACTTTCCAATCAAAGCATAACATATCAATCATCCACTTCAATAGCAGAAGACTATATGCCAACTTCCACAATATTAAAGAATATTTGAAACAGTTTAAGAACCCATTCAACATCATAGCAATTTCAGAGACATGGATCAGCACTGACAGAGATGTGGACTTTGAGATGGAGGGTTATGATCTAAATCATATAAGCAGAGTGAAAAAGAGAGGAGGAGGTGTGGCAATATATGTGGACAAAGGATTGAAGTATAAGGTGGTGGAGAGTATGACAGCAGCTGTTGATAATCTGGTGGAATGTATCACAGTGGAAATTTGTATGGAAAAAGCAAAAAATATAATTGTGAGCTGTTTGTACAGAACTCCAGCACCAAGTATCGATATATTTGAAAACTGGATGGAAAACATGTTTTCTAACTCGGTGCAGAAGACTGTGTTTATCTGTGGGGATTATAATATTGATCTGTTAAATCCAAAAAAGCATAAAATGACAGAAGATTTCATAAATACAATGTACGGTATGGGTTTATACCCAAAAATCACCAAACCTAGTAGAATTACTTCTCATTGTGTCACATTAATAGATAACATATTTACAAACAGGATGGAAAATAATACAGAAAGTGGGCTTTTATATAATGACATCAGTAACCATTTGCCTGTATTTATTGTCTATCACTGTAATTACTGGAAACCTAAGGATATGAATCAGCTGAAATACAAACGGGTAAGAACCGAAGAAAATGTAGGTATCATGCCGCCATCTTGTGTCTAAGAACTACAACTCCCAGCCCACTTCCGCGTTGACTACGTCACGCCTGGGTGGGATCACTTACATCACCTCCATGAGATTCAAAAGTGCTTGAAATACACCATTTTGTGTCTCTGGTGTCTGAACTCAACGGAGAACAGACCATAGAGGGACGCTCACCATCGGACCGTCCGAAACCACGACTCTTTCCTGCAAGAGACACGTTTTAGAACGTTCTCCTCCTTCTATCCACCCTTGATCACGGTGGACTCCGGAAACGCGCGCGCTTTTAATTCAAGTGAGTTATAAACCGGTTTGTTTTTTCAATCATTCTTTTAGTACGTACTAGACTGCAACCAAAAAGGCAGTTTATTGGTGTTGGGAGCGGCTGGACCATCCTAACCCTGTCTGATCAGAACTTTCTTCTCACGAGCTACGAAGATCTTCAAAGAAAACTTCAGAGCAACCGCTCTCTCGCTCTCGCTCTCTCTCTCTCTCTCACTGAAGCGCTTCCACACAAACTTCTCCAGCCTGCCTGCCATTTCCACGGAGAGAGACTGTGCTTTCGACAGAAGACGAGAGTTTTGCAGTAAGAAAAGGCATTGGGCAAAAGTTTAAGTCTTAGGAATTAGTTATTCACTTAATGTGAAGTTATATGAAGTTAAACGAAGTGTATACACTGAATTTTGGTTCTCTATCATTTGTTTGTTGATTTAAAATTGGTTAATCCATAAGTTTGTGCATGCCTTTCTCTCTCTTATTCCTTACTAAAATCCTCAATTTCATTCTTATTATACATTTTGACCTTATTAAGATTTCAGTGAGTTTGATAATGTTATGAGTGTGGAAGTCCTTTGTTACTTAGAAAACATGTGCTCACTAAATCATGAGGACACACACACATACCAAGATTGCAGATAACACACCCTGGCTCGTCCTGGCATGGGCCAAATTCTTTGAAACTTAACTCCTCCTCCCACAGACACGTGGAATTAGCCTTAAGAGCCAACCCTCTCAAGAGAGACCCAAGGTGTGTCTCTCTCTCCCTCTCTTTCACACACACACACACACACACACACACACACACACACACACACACACACACACACATTCACATACACACACCTCACTGTATATATTCCAACTGATTATTATTTTTATCTTTGTTATAATAAATTCATTTATTATCAAAGTTGTGTGTATTCATCTGCTGTTTCGATACTTTGAAGTGGCCCAATCGCAAAGAATTCAAGGAAAGGTGTAGAAAATTTGTAATATGGTAAGTGATCAATAATGATATACCATTTTAGCTGTCTGGTAATTTATTGTTAAGTACCAGGATTAATGGTATGATTCACTAAATGATTCACTGATTGGATTCACTGACTCGATTCACTTCAAACGATTCAAATGAGACTGATTCTATGGTATGATTCAATTCAAATGAGTCAAATTAAACAATTCAATAGGATTGATTCATTTTAATTATTAACCTTCAAATTTAATGAGACTGATTTCATGTAATTATTAAAGATTGATCACTTATCCAATCCTAAATACACAAAATTATTAATTACACCTACATAATTGGTGCCCCGTGTGAGGGGATTGGTTTGTCAACTTCTTGAGTATTGTTACAGCAGATTCAGGGTATATCCCCAGGTGTGTTAAAATGGTTAACAAGAGTGTGATAACCATATCACAAATTCTAACAACCTATTGATAACTTAGGATAAGAGAACATCTCCAAACAAATAAACCTTGTTAATTGATGAATTACACAGTTAATGTTAATTAATAATAATTAATTAATAATTGACTCATTGATTGGTTAATTACCCAATACCCAATCTAAGTAAAATGGCATCCCCTCGTGCCTCAGAGACTGAAGACAAGGCCAAGACGTGTCTCTTTTTGAGATCATCGCAGATCTCATTCACTGCTCTGACTCCGATAGGGCAACCATTAGGGGCACGAGTAGGCATGATTGTCAAGCTAGCATAATCAACTCAATAGCACAAATGAGAGATCCAAAGAGAACAACAATCAGTGTCCAAGATGCACTAGGTAAACTATTCTTGTTACACTTCCAAGATGCTGATCAAGAGATCAGATCCCTGCATGGAGAGGTTGACAGGCTGACCACCAGCAATGCCGAGCTGACAGCCGAGGTCAATGATTTATCTAGGAAGCGTAGCCTCTTGAAGGACTCCCTCGATGAGTGCACCGAAAGGCTAGAGAAAGCCGAGAAAGGCGCGGGAAGGGCTGCCAAGGAGCAGAACCCTAAAGAAGGGTGCGAGGGGCGCGAGAGACCCCTAACCATGCGTCAAAGTTTAGAGCAGGAAGAGGCGTCCGAACTGGACACCGAGGATTACCTGGTCGAGCACCAGGCGCCCCGCCAACCTCCATCAACTTGCTACACGACTCCGTCGTCGTCTAGCCAGGGTGGAGTCACCCTGTGCTCATCCCGAGCCCAGGCCCGTAGCACACCTAGGTCAGTGCGCTACAGCTTCCCTGATCCACCTTCGGGTGAATCAGACTACTACTCTTGTGCAGAACGGGAGCAATTCCAGAGTAGCTCAGATATTGAGCACTCAGGAGAGCGAAGGGGGTCATGTAAGGAAGCGCACCAAGCCCTCCGCATACGGCAAATTGACCTACTTGCCAAAGATATCGAGCGATTCGATCCCGATAATAAAAGAACCAGAGTAAATGATTATTTACAAGAAATTGACCGATGCCTGATGGACCTACCGAGAGCCACAATGCGAGAGAAGCTTAAACTGGTCTGGAAGACCTCCAGTAGCAGCGTCCGTGTCTTTTTAGAGACACTACCACCAAACGTTCGTGATAGTTATTCGAAATTTCGCAATTACATGAGGGAAGAATATGTGCCGTACACGGATGAAACCTCCGCGACATTGTGTGCTATACAAATCAAACAGAAATGGTCTGAGGCACCTCGTGAGTATTATAGATGGCTACGTACCGCCTACTTCCAGGGTAGCAATGCACCAGGTTTAGAAGAAGATTGGGGCTTCGAATCCCTTTTCTTACATAATCTCCACCCATGCATGCGGACTCAAGTCACACTGACGTGTCGACAAAATTGCTACTCGATGAAGGAAACTAGGCAGCTAGCTCAAATGACCTGGGAGACCATTGTCAAAACCGCAAATGGAAACGATGATGATCCCAGAGTCCTTAGTCTCCAGGGTGAGGACAAGCCCCCGCTAACCTTAGAAGGAGGTGAAGCACCGAAAGGGGGACCCACCTGGAAAAATCCCGGTCCAGCCCGATCCTTGCCGAACCATCACCAAGGTGAGTGGGAGAATCGGCAAGGTAAGGCCAGGAGAGACCGATGGCAAGGTCATAGTGACTATGGCAACCGCCCATCATGTAAAAAAGGTCATAAGGAACAAAGCAGTTGGCAGCAAGACCGTCATCCCCGCTCTGGCCAGAGATGGGATGAGCGTTCCGACCGTAACACTAAACGTAGAGGTAGAAATAAACAACACAGTGACTCGGACCAACCTGATGAGTCCCACTCAGAACTGGACTCTTTGAAGGCCTGCTTGGCTGAATTTAGGAAACTGTTGCAACAACAGTCAAATTCCTCAACCGATAAAACCAAAGAGCCAGAGAAAAATGACAAAAGCTACCCACTGGCATGACTAGGCCAGGAACCACAAGTAGATCTCGTGAAAGGGGGAGGACATCCCTCTGAAACAGCAGGCGAGGGTCAGGATGTTGGGCCCCCCCGGTGGCGAAGGCAAACACACAAAATGCACCTCTCACGTGCGCTACAGTCTTCACCACCATCTTTGACACACGGCTCTCACAAGGCGACTCAATCCCAACCAAGCCCTGCAATATAAACTTAGCCAGCTTCACACAAAGCAAAATCCCACAGTCGTTGGATCCCACAAAACATGCACAAACTTGTTGCAATGAGATTAGTGCGAACACTGATCAACCAAGTGCCATGCGAGATCAAATTTCTGATGAACTTCAGTTCATGTCTTTGCACACTGAGTCCGGTGTCGAAACACCCGACATCGCGACTCCCCCTAGTGGCCACAATTCTTTGAAAAACCTCCCTCTATCCACCGACACAGACACCCATTTCACTGTTGGTGTAATGGCTGCACTGTGGAACATGTTAGGCGTCAAGGCGAAATTCCATATCGTGTACCACCCTCAATTCTCTGGTCAGGCTGAGCGAGCCATTCAAACCATTGTGAGCATGCTGCAGAAGTATGTCACCCCCCATGGTAAAGATTGGGATGTGATTCCTTGGTGCTAAGGGCCATTCGGTCCACCCCTCGTCGCACCACTGGAGTCACACCTTTTGAGATGATGACTGGGCGAGAAATGGTTCTCCCACCGCATCTCCTGTACAAACCAGAGGACATGAGCATCGCAACCGCATACACCGCACATCAATATGTCAGCGACCTACAACGCCACCTACAGTCAACCTTTACAGGTGCCCAAAAGAATCTCGATTCAAGTGTAGGACACAAAGCCTACTATGCCCGAATCTTAGAGAAGTTCCTACCATCCTGGTTGAGACCTTTCGATCGTGGGAAAACCGTTCCCTGTCACGTATCGCATTAGGACATCCAGACCTAATCAAACGCTCCTACCGATGGGTTCATAGCAATCAAATCCAACTTTTTGAACAGTCCTCACTCCAAAAGGGGGTGGACGATAGCTAGGCCCATCCTGTCTACTTAGCTTGTATGCATCACTTATCTTTAAGTGTACACTAACACTCCCGATCACATTTATCAACCCAATAAAAAAAAAACCCTTCTGTATGTTACAGAATGGACTCCCTTGGAATCCTGTGCATCCTCCTCACCCTACAACTGAGTCAGTCAAGTGAGGTGGTGGAGCCTGGCCCCCCAGCTGGCATCATCCTGCAGGAGGCTCCTGGGCTCCTTCTTACAAACTGTCGCATCCACACTCAACGAGTATATGCCCGGCTAGACCCATGGGCCATATACCGCAAACACTTCAAGTCACTGATACCTTCGATTGACGATAACGGACCAAATGGCGAGATATCTAATATAGTCGTATACGCTAGACGCACCACTACCCATGTGCTAGAACAGTTACAAAGTTCATAGTTACCGAGGAAGAACTGAGTGGTAAAACACGTCAGAAAAGGTTCCTCAGGGGTTTAATTATCGGTGCATCTGCCATTGGATCCTTGTTTTCTATTGGTCTCTCTGCAGCCAACACAGTCAATTTGAATACGTTGAAAAAAGAAGTTAGCATTCTGCAAGAGGAAATGCCAGAGATCCAAGAGAAACTGCTTATCTAACAAGACAAGCTGCAGGGCTTAGGCAAATCCCTGCAGGGAACTATACTAACCATTAACATGCATACTGATCTAATCTATAACACTATGCAGACTGTAGACAAATTGGCTGGAAGAATCAAGAACGAGATCAAATATGTCAGAGAAATAAGGGATTTAATGCAAGACCTGCTTAGAGAAGTAGGTGACTCAAACAGTTCCCTGAGTAGTGGCAAGGTCCCATCGTATCTCACACCCCTTAGCTTGGTGGAGAATATACTACAATCCACTACTACTACTAGAGACGTGCATTCCTCGCAAATACACCTGGCATATAGTCTCGGCAGTGCTATCCACATTTTTGTGAGTCCACAAGATTTCGAGATAGGTTTCATACTAAATCTACCCATCATTGAGAGAAACAACATACAGTATATAGACTCAAGTCTGTCCTCAACGTAGGTTTCTGGAAGGACAATGTCCGTATACACATACAAACACCACCCATGGTAGCATACCATGACGACAACCCCTCTGTCTATTTTATTCCCAACCTAGAGATGTGCACCTCCACTAAAGACATCCACTGGGTCTGCCCAAGCAACCCATTTATTAGAGACTATGGATCGCCTGTGCGGTCTGAGGGCGAAAGTGCCCGAACAGAAGTGTGTAGGTCAAATGTCCGCAAAGGACGAGGATATGGAAACTAGAGTAGAAAGAGCTGGTAGTCGATGGGTTGTTAACACTCCAAAAACTGAAATCTTGATGTCATACAACCAGCACCACACAGCCACAAGAATGAAAATCCCAAACCAAACGGTGTTCCTTAGTGTACCACAGGGAGCCACCATTCACATAGGTGACATCACCCTACACCATCTTAGTACTGACAGGTACGATTCAGAGATTGAGATGATAGACGCCTTCGAAGGTTATGATCTTGAGATCAGTAACACCCTCCAACAGCAATTGCTGGTTGAAGGGACCAAAATGGTGAAATTTAGTGTAGATCAGAATGGAATTTCGACCATAGTCTCCCAAAACCGGGTCAGAGGGTCACTTGACCTCGAATCTGCCCTAAGTCTGATTGTTTTGGGACTTCTTCTCTGTGGCTGGGTCTTTTCTGCTGGTATTGCATGCATGCTACACAAACAAATAGCGACACTATACGCCAAGCTGGATAAAGGGGTCTGTGTTCCTGACAGCTTCAGCCATAGTAGCGCACGCTTTCTGGCCAAACCACCTGTTGCCGTTACCTTGCCAGAAGATTAGGTTTAACACCCTAAACACTAACACTTCTTTTCTCTACTCCACTTCCTCTCTTCTTTTTTCTTGTTTTATTATTTTCTTTGAGTAAGAAATGAAGTATATATGTGTAGTCTTCACTGAAATGAAGTATATGTGTAGTCTTCACTGAAATGAAATATATATGTAATCTTCACTGAAATGAAGTATATATGTAGCCTGCACTGAAATGAATATGTAGTCTTCACTGGAAAAATATGTAACGTTCACTGTTTGAACTTTGAGGTAACCCTAATCTAGTTAGATAGTGATTATATGCCCACGTGCCTATGGTGATTGTATGCTCAAATGCCTCTACCTCCAACTATCTCACTGGAACTCACAAGTTTACACAGTCTTCACAGGACACCATGAACTGTGCAGAACAAGTCTACCTTAAGGACTATGGACACGGCGATGATACGGTACGGTGCTCTCAGTGCTACGACTCCGTCATATCCCTGAGACCAAAAGGGGGAATGTAGGTATCATGCCGCCATCTTGTGTCTAAGAACTACAACTCCCAGCCCACTTCCGTGTTGACTACGTCACGCCTGGGCGGGATCACTTACATCACCTCCATGAGATTCAAAAGTGCTTGGAATACACCATTTTGTGTCTCTGGTGTCTGAACTCAACGGAGAACAGACCATAGAGGGACGCTCACCATCAGACCGTCTGAAACCACGACTCTTTCCTGCAAGAGACACGTTTTAGAACGTTCTCCTCCTTCTATCCACCCTTGATCACGGTGGACTCCGGAAACGCACGCGCTTTTAACTCAAGTGAGTTATAAACCGGTTTGTTTTTTCAGTCATTCTTTTAGTACGTACTAGACTGCAACCAAAAAGGCAGTTTATTGGTGTTGGGAGCGGCTGGACCATCCTAACCCTGTCTGATCAGAACTTTCTTCTCACGAGCTACAAAGATCTTCAAAGAAAACTTCAGAGCAACCGCTCTCTCTCTCTCTCACCGAAGCACTTCCACACAAACTTCTCCAGCCTGCCTGCCATTTCCACGGAGAGAGACTGTGCTTTCGACAGAAGACGAGAGTTTTGCAGTAAGAAAAGGCATTGGGCAAAAGTTTAAGTCTTAGGAATTAGTTATTCACTTAATGTGAAGTTATATGAAGTTAAATGAAGTGTATACACTGAGTTTTGGTTCTCTATCATTTGCTTGTTGATTTAAAATTGGTTAATCCATAAGTTTGTGCATGTCTTTCTCTCTCTCTCTTATTCTTTACTAAAATCCTCAATTTCATTCTTATTATACATTTTGACCTTATTAAGATTTCAGTGAGTTTGATAATGTTATGAGTGTGGAAGTCCTTTGTTACTTAGAAAACACATGCTCACTAAATCATGAGGACACACACACATACCAAGATTGCAGATAACACACCCTGGCTCGTCCTAGCACGGGCCAAATTCTTTGAAACTTAACTCCTCCTCCCACAGACGTGGAATTAGCCTTAAGAGCCAACCCTCTCAAGAGAGACCCAAGGTGTGTCTCTCTCTCCCTCTTTTTCACACACACACACACACACACACACACACACACACACACACACACACATTCATATACACACACCTCACTGTATATATTCCAACTGATTATTATTTTTATCTTTGTTATAATAAATTCATTTATTATCAAAGTTGTGTGTATTCATCTGCTGTTTCAATACTTTGAAGTGGCCCAATCGCAAAGAATTCAAGGAAAGGTGTAGAAAATTTGTAATATGGTAAGTGATCAATAATGATATACCATTTTAGCTGTCTGGTAATTTATTGTTAAGTACCAGGATTAATGGTATGATTCACTAAATGATTCACTGATTTGATTCACTTCAAACGATTCAAATGAGACTGATTCTATGGTATGATTCAATTCAAATGAGTCAAATTAAACAATTCAATAGGATTGATTCATTTTAATTATTAACCTTCAAATTTAATGAGACTGATTTCATGTAATTATTAAAGATTGATCACTTATCCAATCCTAAATACACAAAATCATTAATTACACCTACAAAAACATAAGGATATTTAAGAGTGAATTACTTAAACAGAACTGGAAAGTAGTATATGAAGAAGAAGATATTGACAAAGCATACAGTGGATTTCTAAATATCTTTAAAACACTATACGAAGTATGATAAAACCTGTCCTGTAAGGAAATACAATGATGGACAAAAACAAGCGAATGGTCCATGGATCACCAAAGGATTAAAAAATGCCTGTAAAAAAAAGAACACGCTGTATAGACAATTCATAAAAAAAAAGAACTTTAGAGGCAGAAATTAAATATAAAAAATACAAGAATAAATTAACCAGCATTATGAGGACATGTAAGAAGGAATATTATAATAAATTATTAGATAGTAATAAAATAACATGAAGGGGCTATGGAATGTACTGAATAGTATTATTAGGAATGGAGCTAAAAACACAAGCTACCCTGATCATTATATTCAGAATGACAGATCAATAAATAATATGGAAGAAGTGGTAAATGGTTTTAATAGATTCTTTGTAAATGAGGGACCAGATCTGGCAGAAAAGATTCAGAATACAGACACACCTGGAAGGGCAGAGGCTGCTCGATGGGAGAGAAATCCTAAATCTATATTCATTGGTGCAGTTGGCATAAAAGAGGTCATAGACATTGTAAGGAGAAGTGAAAGGAAAACTTCCACTGACTGGAATGATATTGATATGAGTTTAATAAAAAAAGTTATTGAAGAAATTGCAGAACCATTTACTCACATATGTAATATGTCTTTTCAATCTAGTAAATTTCCAAACAACATTAAAATAGCTAAAGTTATACATTTATATAAATGTGGGGATAGACACGATTACACAAATTACAGGCCAGTTTCTTTACTCTCTCAGTTCTCCAAGATCCTCGAAAAACTGTTTACAGCAAAACTAGACAACTTCATTGAAAAATACAAACTTTTAGCTGACAGTCAATACGGATTCCGGAAAGACAGATCAACAACCCTGGCATTAATGGAACTTATTGAGAAAATCACAAATGGTATAGACAATAAAAAACATGTTATGGGAATTTTCATAGATCTAAAGAAAGCATTTGACACAATAAATCACGACATTCTATTCAACAAATTAGAGAGGTATGGTATCAGAGGGGTTGGTTTGGACTGGGTGAGAAGCTACTTAAGCAACAGGCAGCAATTTGTAAAAATTGGAGATCACACATCTGATTATTTGCCCATAACATGTGGAGTACCTGTCAGCCCTGTGATGACCTGGTGACTTGTCCAGGGTGTACCCCGCCTTTCGCCCGTAGTCAGCTGGGATAGGCTCCAGCTTGCCTGCGACCCTGTAGAAGAATGAAGTGGCTAGAGATGATGAGATGAGATGTGGAGTACCGCAAGGGTCTGTCTTAGGTCCTAAACTGTTTATATTGTACATTAATGACTTATGTAATGTATCATGTATAATGAAATGTATTTTATTTGCCGATGATACAAACATCTTTTGCGCCGGGGACAATGCACAGCAGCTTATGGAAACAATCACAACCGAAATGAATAAATTAAAAAGGTGGTTTAATATAAACAAATTGTCATTGAATTTGAGTAAAACAAAGATTGTTATTTGGAAAATATAAGTCGAACCCTCAAGTTGAATTGAAAATTGACAACATAACCATAGAAAAAGTTTATGAAATAAAATTTCTGGGTGTGATTGTTGATCATAAAATCTGCTGGAAACCATATATTAATCATGTTAAAGCAAAAATAGCAAAGATTACTGTAATTTGGGGGAAATCAAGACACATTCTGGACTATAAATCACTACATACTCTGTATAATGCACTCATACTTCCATATCTGAGCTACTGTGTGGAGATATTGGGTAATACCTACAAATCTAACCTGCAGCCGTTATGCACATTACAAAAAAGAGCAATAAGAATCGTCAGTAATACGGGATATCTTGAGCATACAAACACATTATTCGTAAAAGCACACACTCTGAAATTCACTGATCTGGTTAAACACAAGACTGCACAAATTATGTATAAAGCAAGACATAACCTTCTTCCGCGTGAGGTACAAAATATGTTTATGGAAAGGCAGGGTGGGTATAACCTGAGAGGGGAAATGAATTTTAAGAGAGTAAATGTTAGAACAACTATGAAAAGTATGTGCATAACAGTCTGTGGGGTGCAATTGTGGAATGGTCTGGATAATGAACTCAAAAATAGCACCAACATAAAACTGTTTAAAAAATTATATAAAAACATGTTAATAAAAATATATGAGAATGAGGACAGGCAGACTATATAGGTGATGATGAAATTGAGAGTAAGTCTGTGACTGGTCTTCTTGTATTTTGTGTATAGTTATAGGTAAGTGTATATGTACGTACTGTATAGATGTATGTGTGTATATATACATAACATAAGTATCTGTATATATGATTTGATTTGGTCGATATTATACCATGTTGGTATGTCTTGGTATGTTGGTATGTTTTCTTTTTGTTTGTTGCTTTTGTTTTCTTTTGTATATATAGTTTATTATGGCGGAAAGTGACGTTTGATTAGCGGTGGTATAAAGGGTTAGGATAGGATTACTTCTTCCTAATCCTTGCTGAACATTATTATGTTACTGCCTTGTGGCTACACTATTCTGTTTGTTTATGATGATGTTTTGATTTTTGCATTTGTTATTTATTTATTTTTATTTTTATATCTTCTTTATTGTTCAGATTAAAGTAATCAATCAATCAATCAATCAATCAGTCCCAACTTTTTTGGAATCAGGGTTCAGGGTTGTGTGTATATATATATATATATATATATATATATATATATATATATATATATATATATATATATACATACATACAGTGGTGCTTGAACATTTGTGCACCCTTTAGAATGTTCTATATTTCTGCATAAATATGACCTAAAACAACATCAAATTTTCACACAAGTCCTAAAAGTAGGTAAAGAGAACCCAGTTAAACAAATTAGACAAAAAATATTATTCCTGATCATTTATTTATTGAGGAAAATGATCCAATATTACATATCTGTGAGTGGCAAAAGTATGTGAACCTCTAGGATTAGCAGTTAAATTGAAGGTGAAATAGAGTCAGGTGTTTTCAATCAATGGGATGACAATCAGGTGTGAGTGGGCACCCTGTTTTATTTAAAGAACAGGGATCTATCAAAGTCTGATCTTCACAATACATGTTTATGGAAGTGTATGTGGCATAAACAAAGGTGATTTCTGAGGACCTCAGAAAAAGTGTTATTGATGCTCATCAGACTGGAAAAGGTCACAAAACCATCTCTAAAGAGTTTGGACTCCACCAATCCACAGATTGTGTACAAATGGAGGAAATTCAAGACAATTGTTACCCTCCCCAGGAGTGACCGACCAACAAAGGTCACTCCAAGAGCAAGGTGTGTAATAGTCGGTGAAGTCATAAAGGACCCCAGTGTAACTTCTAAGCAACTGAAGGCCTCTCTCACATTGGCTAATGTTAATGTTCATGAGTCTACCATCACGAGAACACTGAACAACAATGGTGTGCAAGGCAGGGTTGCAAGGACAAAGCCACTGCTCTCCAAAAAGAACATTGCTGCTCATTTGCAGTTTGCTAAAGATCACGTGGACAAGCCAGAAGGCTATTGGAAAAATGTTTTTTGGATGGATGAGAGCAAAATAGAACTTTTTGGTTTAAATGAGAAGCATTTGTTTGGAGAAAGGAAAACACTGCATTCCAGCATAAGAACCTTATCCCATCTGTGAAACATGGTGGTGGTTGTATCATGGTTTGGGCCTGTTTTGCTGCATCTGGGCCAGGATGGCTTTCCATCATTGATGGAACAATGAATTCTGAATTATACCAGCGAATTCCAAAGGAAAATGTCAGGACATCTGTCCATGAACTGAATCTCAAGAGAAGGTGGATCATGCAGCAAGACAATGACCCTAAGCACACAAGTAATTCTACCAAAGAATGGTTAAAGAAGAATAAAGTTAATGTTTTGGAATGGCCAAGTCAATGTCCTGACCTTAATCCAATTGAAATGTTTTTGAAGGACCTAAAGCAAGCAGTTCATGTGAGGAAACCCACCAACATCCCAGAGTTGAAGCTGTTTGGTACAGAGGAATGGGCTAAAATTCCTCCAAGCCAGTGTGCAGGACTGTTCAGCAGTTACTGGAAATGTTTAGTTGCAGTTATTTCTGCACAAGGGGGTCATAGCAGATACTGAAAGCAAAGGTTCACATACTTTTGCTACTCACAGATATGTAATATTGGATCATTTTCCTCAATAAATAAATGACCAAGTATAATTTTTTTGTCTCATTTGTGTAACTGGGTTCTCTTTATCTACTTTTAGGACTTGTGTGAAAATCTGATGTTTTCGGTCATATTTATGCAGAAATATAGACAATTCTAAAGGGTTCACAAACTTTCAAGCACCACTGTAGCAACTATTGGCTGCGGCACCTAGAAGACCTTAAGCCTAGGTCACAACCGGACGTACGATTTTTTTGGCCATGTGATTTTTGGCATTTCCCAAATTGCTGCATTTTTGTTCATGGAGAAAGACGCACGTTGGCCGTAAGTTTGTCTTGCAACCTGAAAAAACCGTAAGCGCCCGTAGAGTTTGTTTGACATGACAAAGAACCTCTGCGGCTCGAAAATCAGCACGTCACACGCGCGCCCTCCGTGCGTTTCACGCGTGCCCTCTGTGCGTTTCTTGCATTTTTTGCACGTAGACCGGCCATAGGAGCACGTACGGCCGGTTGTGACCGAGGCATTAGGGCTGTCCTAGAGTCACTGAGGTGTGCAGGTCTCACAGCTAACTCAAAAAAGTGTGCGATTGAGTGGGTGGAAGTATGGTATCTGGGTTTCCACTTGGGTCATGGGCAGGTGCATCCCCAAATTGACAAGGCTGCAGTGATTGCAGCCTGCCTGAG
Source organism: Neoarius graeffei (assembly GCF_027579695.1). Lineage (NCBI taxonomy): Eukaryota > Metazoa > Chordata > Actinopteri > Siluriformes > Ariidae > Neoarius > Neoarius graeffei. Next base: position 55,568,615 of record NC_083576.1, read on the forward strand.
GACCAAGACCAAAAAGGGGGTGAGACAGTTCCTGGGGCTGGCTCGCCATTATCACAGGTTCATACCTAATTATTCAGACATCACAAGCCCGCTGACCTATCTCACTAAAAAGGGGGCACCATATCTGGTCCAGTGGACAGAGCAGTGCCAACAGGCCTTCACCAAGGTAAAAGCTGCACTGTGTGGAGGGCCACTTCTACACTCCCCTGACTTCTAGTTCCTTTTATTCTGCAGACAGACACATCGAACAGAGGGCTGGGGGCTACACAAGAATGATTTTTTTTTTAAGTATCCTGTGTGTAGAGGGCCTGCAGGCTGAAACACCTTGTTGATGAGAGAGATCAGAGAATAATGCTAAGAGTGGTCTTAACTGACAGGAAGTCTATAGTAATTCAAATAAGCACTCTTTACAACCATAGTGAACAGAAATGCACTACACATCAAACCTTGAGGTGCATGGGCTACAATACTCATGTCATTCAAAAACAAGGATCTGAGGCTCATCTGAGGATCATGAGCACAAATTTACCAAAAATGGACAGTTGAAGAATGGAAAAAGTCCAGGTGATTATTTTTTTCCTACTCAACTGCCCAATTTGGGTGAGTCTATTCTCATGATAGCCTCAGATTCCTGTTCTTGGCTGACAGGAGGGGAACCCAGTGTGGCCTTCTGCTGTTGTAGCCCATCCACCTCAAGGTTTGATGTTTTATACATGTTGAGATATTTTCCTGCTCGCTAAAATTACAAAGGGTGGTTATTTAAGTCATTGTGATTTTAACTGTCTACCACAGTATATGGAAGCTTGAATTAAATAATGACTATGATCCAGGCCCGGCGCCATGGGGGGGCGAAAGGGGGCATCGCCCCCTCGTGGCTACAGCCCCGCCCCCTCAATGGAGACTCAGATCACTTAATTGTTTTCTTATGAAAATATAATGTATTATAGATGTATTAATAATTTGCATTTTCAAATACGAAATATTAAGTGGTTGCGCATTGCACAAAAATACATTTCACATAAATCACTACTAAAACTGGCACGGTAGAACAAATCTGATTGGTTGTTATGATTCTTACGTTGCAATCATAGAATTCAACTGTATTAAGGTAGGATTATTTCAAAAAGCCTGAATTTAATATTAACCCTGTTTAGACATATGTATCAATCCTAACTACTGGGGACTACTAGTTATTGTGGGTGTATGTGTGAAATGCTGACACAGCTGCGCACACACAGACCTGTGATAAGGACAAGGGGAGGGGTCGCGCTGGCGGGGGTTTTACATGTACACTTACAAGTGCACTGTCTCTGCAATATCCTGCAATATGCAGTCAGTTTGCGGGAGTAGTCTTTCCCCCACCGAATTAAACGAATTCAATCACAATATTGTGAATCCATTTTCTTTCTTTGTAGGCTAAGTTTATCTCCGTTTATGTTGGTGTATGTGTTCATATATGGTCCGCTTTGTGCGCAAATAGCGTAAGAATATGTGTCGTTGACGTCACCCCCCCATGCAGCAGGGGTGAAAATTCATCACTTCAGAGTGTTTAGTCCCCTACACGCCTAAACTGGGATCGCAGATTAAGTGGTTAGCGTTGACTCGGTGCGAGTCAGGAAGGCTATTACTGGTGCAGCCACGGGGTCTGTTGATTTTTTAAAATATTATTTTGGCCGCCGAGCCAAGTACCTTAGACTTGCATTGACGTTTTGTTTTCATGCCGCGGAGCTATTTGTATGTATTTTAAATTTAAAGGACTTGCCTGTAGGTTTGTGTGTGTTGTTTTATGTTTGGCATCTTTCCAGTTGTATTGCGTGTCTGTAAGAAAATTGGAGGGGAGGGTTAACAGGTGGGCATGGGGGTTGATAAAGCGCAACTGCCCTGGTAATATGCCACATGATTTTCCCGGACTAAAGCAACCTTCGGGGCCGTGGTTTTGTGGTTGGCGCAGTTAATTGTTTGAAACATGTTGTCAGACCGCCATCACTACTACACACTATATAAAAAAATATTTGCCCCCTTGCGATTTCTAATTGCCCCCTTAGTAAACTGTTCCTGGCGCCGGGCCTGCTATGATCTCAAAGTGCAGACTTTCAGCTTTATTTAGAGGAAGATTTTGGTTACTACTCTCTTCACATGTATTTACACATATTGGGTGAATGATCTAGGAATTACAGCACTTTTTACATGTGCTGCCCCTTCAACCTTTTGCCTTCAGTTTTGTCTTCAGCAAGTGAAATGCATGGTCAATTGGATTCAGGTCAGGTGATTGACTTTGTATCTTGCCATCATAGAATATTCCACTTTTTTTTATTAATAAATTCTTGGGTTGCTTTTGAAATATGCTTCAGGTCATTATCTATCCACACTGTGAAGTGCTGTCCAATGAGTTTTGAAGCATTTGGCTGAATTTGAGCAAATAATATAGCCCTGCATACTTCTGAATTCATCTAGCTGATTTGGTCAACAATTACATAATTGATAAATACAATGGAACCTGTTCAACTGGCAACCACACATGCCCAGAAAATAAAATAAGGTGGTTGTAGAATCAGACCAGGTGGGTGGAGCACAGAAGCATGGCAGGCCAGAACTGAGTTCTTAAAAACCTTTTTATTGTAGCTTTTCAGCTTTTACATTCACTCTCTCAGGCATGCACATGCACACACAAGTGTTCTGGTTGGGGGAGAGCTCCCTTTCCCTGCTCTCTCTCTCCTTTAAAAGGGTGCAGTCACTGGGGAAGACACACAAACAGGTTAATTCCCATCAGGTGCAATGATTCCACCACTTACCTTCCCCGACTCCGCCCTCCATTCACAGACTGACGCTTGGCCACGCCCCCGCTGCCACATTCCTCCCGCTGCCAGAGAGGAAATCTACCATGACCATCTGCACCCCCGGCCTGTGAACCACCTCAAACTTAAACGGCTGGAGTGCCAGATACCAACAGGTGATCTGTGCGTTGGCATCCTTCATGTGGTGGAGCCACTCCAGGGGCACGTGGTCCAAACAGAGGGTGAAAGGGCGCCCCAGCAGGTAGTAGCAGAGGGCGAGGACCACCAACTTGATGGCAAGGCACTCTTTTTCTATGATGTTGTACCTGCCCTCGCGCACCGACAGCTTCCGGCTGATGTACAGCACTGGACGGTCCTCCCCCTCCACCTCCTGGGACAGAACAGCCCCCAGCCCTCTGTCCGATGCATCCGTCTGCAAAACAAAGGGAAGAGAAAAATCAGGGGAGTGTAACAGTGGCTCCCCACACAGTGCAGCCTTTACCTTAGAGAACGCCCGCTGGCATTGCTCCGTCCACTGGACTGGATCTGGTGCCCCCTTTTTAGTGAGATCAGTCAGCAGGCTGGTGACATCCGAATAATTAGGTATAAACCTATGATAGTAGCCAGCCAGCCAGCCCCAGGAACTGTCTCACCCCCTTTTTGGTCTTGGGCCTCGGGCAGGTCGCAATCACTGCTGTCTTATTAATTTGGGGATGCACCTGCCCCCATTGCCCAAGTGAAAGTGCAGATACCGAACTTCCACCCGCCCAATCGCACACTTCTTCGGGTTGGCTGTGAGACCCGCTCATCTCAGTGAACTAAGGATGGCCCTTAGGTGTTCTAGATGCCACAGCCAGTCATTACTATAAATAATGATATTGTCCAGGTATGCGGCCGCATAGGTGGCGTGGGGGCGGAGGAGCCTATCCATAAGCCACTGGAATGAAGTGGGCACCCCAAACAGCCCAAAAGGAAGTGTGACAAACTGGTGTAAGCCAAACAGTGTGGAAAAAGCCATTTTCTTTTGGGATAGTGGAGTCAAGGGGATCTGCCAATATCCCTTTGTCAAATCCAGTGTCGAATAAAAACAAGCCGTGCCTAGTCGATCGAGCAACTCGTCAATATGAGGCATTGGGTACACATCAAATTTAGACACCGTGTTGACTTTTCTATAGTCCACACAGAACCGGACCGACCCATTGGCCTTGGGAACCAAGACCACTGGGCTGCTCCAGTCACTGTGGGACTCCTCAACGATGCCCATTTCGAGCATGGCCTCGAGTTCTTCCCGAACCACCTTTTTCTTGTGTTCGGGCAGTCTGTAAGGGCGGCTGCATACTACTACCCCTGGGGGCGTCTCAATGTGGTGTTCTATGAGGTGGGTGTGGCCGGGCAGGGGCGAGAACACGTCAGAAAATTCTGTCTGCAACTGTGCAATCTCCATGAGTTGGGTTGGGGAGAGGTGGTCTCCACAGGGGACCGGAGTGGTGGGTGATGTCAATGTTCATTTTTGAACTTCCGGCCCCAGCTCCGCCTTCTCTGGAACCACTGACACCAATGCCACGGGGACCTCCTCGTTCCAAAGTTTTAGTAGATTGAGGTGGTATATCTGTAATGCCCCACCCCTGTCTGTTCACCTCACCTCATAGTCGACATCCCCGACTCGCCGTGTGACCTCAAAGGGTCCTTGCCACCTGGCGATCAATTTGGAGCTTGACATGGGCAACAACACGAGTACTTTATCTCCCGGTGTGAATTCCCTAAGGCGTGTGCCCCTGTCGTACAGACAGACTTGACGTTCTTGGGCCTGCTGCAAATTCTCCTGGGTTAGGTGCGTGAGGGTGTGGAGTTTGGTGCACAGGTCGATAAATGTATTGAATTGAATTTTTACTGGTCGAAGGTCCCCCTCCCAATTTTCCCATAGCACATCCAGAATGCCACGTGGCTTATGCCCGTATAATAATTAGAACGGTGAGAACCCCGTGGAGGCTTGTGGGACCTCTCGCACTGCTAATAACAGGGGCTCGAGCCATTTATCCCAGTTGCGTGTGTCTTTGCTTACAAATTTTCTAATTATGTTTTTGAGGGTGCGATTAAACCATTCGACTAAGCCATCCGTTTGTGGGTGATAAACGCTGGTCCAGATAGGCTTAATTCCCAGTAACCCATACAGTTTGTGCAGTGCGCTTGATATAAACGTAGTGCCTTAATCAGTCAGAATCTCTTTGGGGATTCCGACTCGGGAGCTGACGCGGAAGAGTGCTTCTGCAATACTATACTATCCGGATATCGTGTTGCATAGTCCACCAGAACTAAAATAAAGCGATATCCTCGTGTTGACCGATCCAATGGCCTGATGAGAGCCATCCCAATTCTTTCGAACAGGGTCTTGATTAATGGCAGAGGGCGCAAAGGCGCTTTTGGAATGGCCATGGGATTTACTAACTGGCATTCGCGGCACGCCGTGTAGGAGCCATTTCTTTACTTTCTGTTTTACACCTGCTGGCCAAAAGGTAGAATACATGTTGGAACCATGGCTTGGCCTTGAATGGAGCCCAGTGCAGGAAGGGTGTAATTAACACACCTGTGCTTAATTAGGAGCACAGGTTTAGTCAAGGCACTTGCTGGAAATAGTGGACTGTGGAACATGGAGACGCCAGCATGCACAAAGGTTTTTAACCAGAAAGAGCAAAAATAACAACTTGATGGTTAATGTTTGTTTTGGTTATTCAAGGACTTATTATTTGACTTTATGTTGATTTGTGACGACATTAAATGAAGAACCACCTTTGTTTATTATTGGAATAAACCGTCAGCTTTATTTAAAAACACCTACGGTGTCAAAGAACTGTCTTATAAGAAGACAGTATAAAGTTATAAACCTTTCTCTGCAAAAGATAAAACCCTTTCTGCAAGTTAAAATCGCCTGGAAAGAAAATCCACCCGAGCCAGAAGCAAGCCTGAAGTCCGGAAGACACCTGCAAGTTGGAAGATTGGAACACTTCGAAGTTGTGGAAGACTGGGGCACCTCGAGGCTGTGGAGGATTGGGACACCTCGAGGTTGGGAGGCAACGCGGGAGCCACTGCGCATGGGAGCCTGGAAAGTTTGAGGCTCCGTCATCGCTTGTTCGCGGACAGCCTACCTGTTGTGGATTGGGCTACCTGTTGGGAGTTTGTGGATTTGCTGGACTCGCTTGTGGATTTACCCTCGTGTGGATTTACTGACTTCTGGTTCGTGAGTATGAGACTTATCTGTCATATGAGCCACAGTGTTCACGTTAGAAACTGAACTGAACTGTGCTAGTTTGGCCTTTCCTACTGTTGATACTGCGTTGTGTTGAACTTTTATGTTAAGAGACGAACCTTGTGTTGAATATTTTTGAAATTAAGCATGCAAAATGGCCAATGAAGGGACTGAAGATGATTTCTCAAATGAGCGAGAACTATTTAAGTTGATTGCATCTCGCAGAGGAAAGCTTGGCGTCCTAACGCGCAAACAAAATCAACAGCCTTATTGAATCTGGCCAGGACAAACGCATTGTTGATAATCAACTTCAGTTATTCGATAAGTGTTTAGTTGAATTCTGTAATATACATGCATCAGCACAGAGTTTGATGACAGATGAATACGAAAAGGAGGCAGATCAGAGAGACTGGTACGAACCGAAATATCAGTTATATAAGGACTTTATTGATGGCGTTTTAAAATGGATTAGGAGCGAGCAGTGTGAGGAGAATGAGGAAGAGGATGATGACGAGGATGAGAAAGGGAGTGAATCCCCCAATGTTAAACCACAAGATAGCGTGTCACAAACAGCCAAAAGCGTTAAAGCAGGACGCGCTGTTAGTCACGCGTCTTGGACCTCTAGCGCGCAATTGGAAGCCGAAGCTCAGTGTGCTGCTGCGAAAGCAAAGATGCAAGCGATGAGCCAAAAACTCGAACTTGACGTAGAGGAAGCCACTGTAATGGCAAAATTTAAAGCGCACAGAGAAAAACTCGCTTTGGATTCCGAGCTCGCCATTGCTGAAGCAAAGCTGCAAGTTTATAAAAACGCTGAAGAGCAGCGCTCATTGTCTGGCTTACGTACATTCGGCACACCAACAGAATATAATGTTCCCGCTACAGTACAAAGACCAAAGAGGCCACAAGCCATTCCGCAAAGTCAAACTGTGCCACAAAATACTGCTCATAGCGCTCAAATAGCCAGAGTAGATAATGCAGTTGCAAATGATAATGATGCAAGTGTCACAGAAGTATTGAAGAGACATACAGAGATCACCACCTTGCTAGCGAAGCAACAAGCACTTGTTCTGCTGCTTGATAGACAAATTCCTGTATTCGATGGTGACCCTCTTCAGTACAGAACATTCATTAAAGCATTCGAGCAGTTCATGGAGAGAAAGACTGACAGCATGGATGACCGACTGTACTACTTACAACAGTACACTAAAAATGAGCCCAGAAGTCTTGTCACCAGCTTTATGCACATGGACCCCACTGTCGCATAGAAACAAGCCAAAGAACAGTTGGAGTACAATTGTGGGAATGGATACAAAATAGCTGCAGCCTATATGAATAAGGCTTTGAGCTGGTCAGCTATCAAGCCAGAAAATGGCAATGACCTGCGGTCATATGCGCTATTTTTGCGCAGCTGTTATAACACCATGTCAGACATTGCTGCACTAAAAGAGCTCGAAAACTCTAGCAATTTAAGGCTAATCATGTCAAAACTTCCATTTAAGCTCCGCGATAAATGGCGTGCAAATGTGTGCAACATGGAAGAAACCAAGAACTACAGGGCAACTTTCAAGGATTTGGTAGAGTTTATTGAAAGGCAAGCTAGGGCTCTGCTCGATCCAGTTTTCAGTGACATACAGAACCCTACTGACACCAAAGTAGCATCCAAATCTAAGCTACCAAGGAAAGCCAAGCCTAGTGGTAGCTCCAGCTTTGCTACCACAGTTACAGTACCTGTAGCTCAAGGGAATGGTCTGCAGCCTGCACATAAACAGAAACCATCTGCTAATGACAACTCCTGCATATTCTGTAAAGGCAATCACAAACTGGAAAATTGTGAAACGTTTAAGATTAAGGCCAATGCAGAGAAGATACAATACCTGAAAGCCCAGGGTATGTGCTTTGGTTGCCTTATGAGGGGCCATATGGGCAAAACCTGCAAAAACAGATTGAAATGCGAGACCTGTTCTTTGCCTCATCTAACAGTCCTTCACATCCATACTGCAAAGGGCAAAGATGATGTTACGACTGACACCAGTTTGAGTAACGCCATGGTGTCTGTGAACGAGAGTGACCCAATGGGGGCAGGTGAATCAGGCCAACGTACTCTCGCTATCATACCTGTGAAGGTGAAGATGTCAACTAGTGACCAAGTGATATCAACTCATGCATTCTTAGACCCCGGTAGCTCAGCTACATTTTGTACAGACTCGCTGAAAAGAAAGTTGAACATCCCTGGCAAAAACACCACGATCATGCTCTGTACAATGGGACAGGAGAAAAGAGTGCACAGCAGTGTAGTCTCTGGCCTAGAAGTAAGCAACATGGAAGGAGTGCAATACCATCAACTTCCACCGGTCTATAGAGGATGTGCAGTCACGTGACTTGCACATGTGTACTCCGCCCACTCCGCCACATTGGATGGCATCAGGATTGTTTACCTTGCGCGAGTGTAATGGATCCAGGGAGTAATCCCCAAGAAAATTCGGAAAATACCCCATCTACATCGCGCGATTACTTGTCTAAGTTTGTTCAGCATCTTGAAGGTGACATGAGGCAGCGTTACATGGAAAAGTGTTCCAGGTTGGGGATTGCAGATCCGTACAACTTGCCGCAATCCTTGTTCAGGGAAATTCGGAGCTGCGGTGCCAGCGATTTGCCTAATCTGGCCTACCACGACATTTATAATTTTCTCGTTAATCGTGAATCGTGTTACACTGGCAAAGCCCTCAAAGCTTACAAGAGCCTGGAAGCTTATAAATATTTTGTTGCCGGATGAGTATCTCAACTATACCTCTGGAAGGTTCCGAAGAAGGAAGTCTACTTGATAACCTCACGGGTAAGTGGCATTAAGACGTTTATCATAAAGAGACTATGCAGGACGTTTTATCTTAAGAATGTTCGTAATCTAAATTCAGTTCCAGATAATGACAGGGTTGTAAATATATATGTTTTTGTCTGAAAAACAGTAACTCAGAAAGCCGCGCACACCTGCACGGAAGCTGCACAAATGTGCACAGCTTTCTAACCAACTGCCTTCTTCTCATAGTAATACTTCCTATGTTTCATGGACTGTAACAGCATTTGCTCATTTAGTAATTTTAATACATAATTTACTTTGATGAACTTATTCAGACACTCCAACGCCCCCCCTAAAAAAAAATCGGATCTGCGCGATTCAGCCATGAAAAAGGCGCATCCGCCATTTGCATCCCTGTTTAAACTCATAGGTTAACCGACTTTAACCGGCTAATGAGGCTCGGTGGTCGGTCAAGATTTTTTTTAGTTTTCACCATCCCTACTATGGATTGGCCTTTCAAAGGCATATATGAGCCAAAAAGATAAAACATTGTCATAGACTAGGCCAGGGTAGTAGGGCTAGGCATAGCCATTTTAAACGTTAGAGACTGTCTAGTTTCTAAGTATGCAGCTATCATTCAATCCGAAAATCAACTTAACAGATGTACTAGGAGTATTGAATTAGAAGATTACACTTACCTGATATGAAGTGTTCACTACAAATTTGGCTGGTAGAACTGGGGTACCAGTTTTCTCTTCACACAGCGGACACCCATTTTGCGCGTCTCTCTGCGTCTGTGGGGAATCTATAAAATGACAGGCCCTCCTTTTGGCCCTGTCTATTGGTACAACCAAATGCTGAACAAGATATAACCATTCTCAAAAGATCTACTCCCACACACTTGATAATTAGAACGGGTTCGTCTAAGTTCTATGCGCGACCTTGCCGTCCAAAATGGCGGATAAACAAATATCACGTGACCTTGTGACGTCATGTGCACGCTCTCTATACACAAACATACCTACCTGTCGCAAAACACCATATACCAACACAAGAATCTCTGGACAAATGGACATACTTATGTGACGTGAAGATTCCACATTTGGATGCTGATATAGAGTTGCTAATAGGCACAAATGCTGCACAGCTAATGGAGCCCTGGGAGGTTATAAACAGTAGAGGCAATGGGCCATATGCTGTTAGAACACCCCTAGGGTGGGTCGTGAATGGCCTTATGCAAGAAGCAACTTGTCAAAGGCAAGGAACTCACTCATGTATATCAGCGAACCGCATATCCATAAGGGATGTGAATGACTTGTTAATAAAACAATATCACCTTGATTTCCCAGAACTGGCAGCTGAGAGATCAGAAATGTCAGTTGAAGACAAACAGTTTATGGCAACAATGGAAAGGTCAAAGGAACTTAGAAATGGACATCATTACTTACCCTTGCCATTCAAAGAAAATGATGTAACAATGCCAAACAACTATGAACAGGCCCATCAGCGCGTTATGTCTCTGAAAAGAAAATTTGAAAAGAATGAACAATACCACATAGAATACACAGCCTTCTTGGAGGGGATGTTGGAAAAGAACCATGCAGAGGTGGTCCCAACCAACGAACTGGTTACCGAAAGTGGAAAGGTGTGGTATATTCCACACCATGGAGTACATCACCCGAAGAAAGGCTCCCTGAGGGTAGTATTTGACTGTTCAGCATCCTTCCAGGGAACATCCTTGAACAACAAGCTGATTCAAGGCCCAAACCTCACCAGTAACCTGGTAGGCGTCTTGTTGTGCTTTCGACAAGAGCAAATTGCCTTTATGGCAGACATAGAAAGCATGTTTCACCAGATGAAAGTAATGGAGAATCATGTGGACTTTCTGAGGTTCCTATGGTGGCCGAACGGTGACCTGAGCCAACCATTAAAGGAACACAGGATGACTGTGCATCTGTTTGGAGCATCATCTTCACCCAGTTGTACATCATTTGCTCTCAGACAATGTGCTGAAGATTTCAAAGAACTCTTTATGCCTGAAACCATCGATACAATCAAGTCTAACTACTACGTAGATGACTGCTTAAAATTGGTGCCTACAGAAGCTGATGCCATGAAATTGTGCAAAGAGCTTGAAGTAGTTTGCTCAATGGGAGGCTTTCGATTGCATAAATGGATTAGTAACAATAGAGCAGTCCTGATGTCCATTCCACAAGCAGATAGGGCTAAAGAGGTCAAAGATCTGGACTTGGATTCCAGTGAGCTGCCAACGGAAAGAACTCTTGGCATACAGTGGCAAATTCAGAGTGACAAACTTACCTTCTCAGTTAGCCTGAAAAACCAGCCATATACTCGCAGGGGAATACTCTCCATCATCTCTTCAGTGTACGACCCTCTTGGATTCATCTGTCCCTTCATTCTCACTGCCAAAAACATCCTTCAGGATCTTTGCAAGCATAACTATGCCTGGGATAAAGAATTGCCAGACTACTACATCCAATCGTGGCAAGAATGGATGACCGGATTAAGCTCCATTGGAGAGCTCATTGTTGACAGGTGCCTCAAGCCCCAGAACTTTGGTGCACTAACATCTGCTCAGCTTCATCATTTTAGCCATGCTTCAGAAAGTGGCTATGGATGTGTCACATACCTCCGTTTCACTAATGCAAAACATGAAGTACACACCTCATTCGTGATGGCAAAGTCGAGAGTTGCTAGTGTTGCCACCTGTCCCGGTTTTTCCTGATTGTCCCGGATTTTCGTGGTCTGTCCTGGAAAAAAAAAAAAAAATCCAGGACACTGAATGTCCCGGTTTTTTGTACATGATGGGCAAAATGTGTATTTCAACTTGCGAGCCAGCTGAGAACCAGTTTGCTTTTCCATAGCTCGCCCGTGCTAAGCGCCGCTAAGCAGAGCCACGTCATCACGTCACTGAATACATCATTACGTCGCTGTATACGTCACTTACGTCGCTGTATACTTCAGTTACGGCGCAACGTTTACATAAACCTTGGCGCGAATATCAAAGCAAAAACATGGAAGCAGCAGCAGCAACAACAACAATAATAATAATAATAATAATAATAATAATAATAATGGATGACTTCGCATTTGTACAGCTGCGACTTCTCGTCGCTTAAAAATGGCGATCTTTCGCGGTCTTGTTATTGTTGTTGGTCTTAACAACTCCGCCCCCCCCACTGACGTAAGCAGTTCTTTCCTCTGGCCCAGCAGAGAGTTGGTGCTAGCCTGGAACCGGCTTGGACTGATAAAAGAAACAGACTCTCTGTTGCAATGGTGAAGGCTGAGCTTCAAGTCAGGCTAAACTTTCAGTTGTCCTGTACTGAGTTCAAGACATTCATTGAAAATCAGCCAGGACTCATAGCAGCAGCAAAGAAAAACACCAAATATAAATGGAAGATTAGATAAGGTTTTGGTGAATTAAATGAAATAGTGTAGTGTAGTGCATACTCCTGTATGTACTGTATGTGCTCAGTTATATCAGTTACATGTCCTCCTATGTATTTGTTTAGCCAAGAGCAGCAGAGGCACAGGCAAGCACAAGCAAAGCACACACCACACTCTAAGCAATCAGGTAAGCTGTTTGACACTACACCTTACATTGTTACATTCAGGTATTCTTAGATACAATGAAAAATTAAATTATTTATTTTTATTCCACATAAGCAAACAAACAGAACTTAATTATGTATTCCCCTTTTACCTGTGCCCACTACTGCCCCCAGGTGTCCACAAACAAAAACTGTTGGAAATAAACCAAAATAATGAAGACCTAGCCTAGTAAACTAGACCCACCCGCCTAGCGGCCAAAAATATTTTTGCCTAGTGAGTGGGTCTAGCCTCGCACCATATAAACAAAAACACCCCGGGCATCAAATCGTGCCCACCAATCACAACACAAGGTTTTTGTTTGGATTCTTTGGGCGGGCTTTTGCAGGAGTGACAACAAGGCTGTGTGACGCTGGAGAAAGCACAACAGGAAAGATGGCTATGGCTAGTGAACAGCGCGCGTTTGACTCTGCTTTGGAATCAGTTTTAGAAGAATTAGACTTGGAGTTTTCGTTGAAACATGAGCAGGAAGAGGCTCTCCGCTCATTCCTTTTCAAGAAGGACATTTTCGCTGTTTTGCCGACCGGCTATGGCAAAAGTCTGATCTACCAGCTGGCTCCACTCGTAGCCAAAAGGATGGGGCTAGTTTGTGCAGTACAAAGAATTAATAAACAGCTTTGAAACATTACTTTTTGATTGTTTCTTATTTTCCCGTTATTTTAAATTTAAGGGAAATTATTTCACCAAACACCACTAAATAAAAACTCTCAAAAGCAGTTTAAGCAAACCCTTGAAAAACACTTGGGAAAAAAAATGAGTGTATGTTAAGTATGTGTTACAGACTCCAAACTTGTGGTCATTATCTCCAAACTTCTTAATATCTAGAACCTGTTTATTAATTAATACGCATTTTGAAAAATTATTTATTTCAAGGTCTCCCCCACTGCTTTCTGTCGCTCTGACTACGTCACAGTCACTGTTGCGCTGATTGGTCAGAGCGTTGGCCTATATGCACAGAGACAGTTTGAAAGACAGGGGTTTGTTCATCCCACCCCCGTCAGAAATGTCTACGGATCGAGGCCAGACTAAATATTCACATTTAGTCTGGCTTGCCAGGCTAATGAAGACCTGCTATATTATGTAAAGCAATTAACTAAACAAATAACTAGCAAAAGCATCATTTTTACTAATTAGAGCAATACAATTTCAGCGTAGAAGGGCGATTTTTGTCTTGGGTTAGATGTGTGAAGGGCGACGTTGCTTACAAGCAAAAAGGTCGATTGGATGGTCAAAATGTCCAGGATTTTTGTCAGACACAGGTGGCAACCCTAAGAGTTGCACCTTTAAAACAAACCACAATGCCGAGAATGGAACTCACTGCAGCAGTCCTCGCAGTATGCATGGACAGACTGCTCAAAGCAGAACTGCAAATTCAACTGGAAAGTTCCACATTTTGGACTGATAGTACATCAACATTGAAGTACATTCAGAATGAGAACAAAAGGTTCAAAACTTTCGTAGCCAACCGAGTGAACACAATCAGAGAGATGACTAGCATCAAACAATGGAGATATATAAACACAAAGCAGAATCCAGCAGATTGTGCATCTTGTGGTCTTAAGGCAAGCGCACTCCTGAATTCAAACACTTGGCTAAATCGCCCAGAATTCCTCAAAGGCCAGAAAACTGACTGGCCTAAGTCTGAACTTGTCTTACAGAAAGAAGATGAAGAGGATGATGTGGAAGTGAAAAGGGATGTCCTGGTCATGAACACACTGGTGAAGGAGCAAACCAATCCTACTCGTGAATTCATTTACCATCATACAAATTGGAACAAACTTACCAGAGCGGTGGCATGGCTTCTTAAGCTGAAAGACTTACTCCTAAACCTAAGTCAAAAAAGAAAAGAAATACTTACCAACCTTACCATGAAGAGCCCCGCACCTGAAAGGAAATACCTGTTGGAAAGGAAAATGAAAACGGCAAGGAAATGCATGACTGTACAACCTATAACACTGAATGACCTCAAAAGAGCAGAAAAGGCAATCATACATTATACCCAACTGGAAGCATTTCCTGATGAAATGGAAACCCTACAAATGGAAAATGCTCATGTGAGTCATCAAAGCCACATTCCTAAGCTAGATCCAATGCTGCAAGATGGGCTTCTTCTTACAGGGGGAAGGTTACACAGAATGGCCATGCCAGAGTGTCAGAAACACCCTGTGATCCTCCCAAAGAACCACCATGTGTACAAGGTGTTGTTAAAACACATTCATGAACATTTAGGGCACTGTGGAAGAAACCTCATGTTAGCCAAACTAAGACAGCAGTACTGGATACCATCAGCAAACTCTCTGGCCAGAAGGATCAGATCAGAATGTGTGTTCTGCAGACGACAACATTCACACCTAGGAGAGCAAAAGATGGCAGACCTGCCAAAGGAAAGGGTAACTCCAGATTCACCGTCCTTTACCTATGCTGGAGTAGATTACTTCAGCCCAATAATAGTGAAAAAGGGACGCAGTGAAGTAGAATATACAGTGTTATTTTCACATGCCTCACAACCAGAGCAGTTCATTTAGAAATAGCCAATTCACGTGACACTGACTCATGTATCAATGCAGTCCGTAGGTTTGTGAGCAGAAGAGGTCAGGTGCAACAGATAAGGTCAGACAATGGAAGCAACCTGATTTCAGCTGACCGTGAACTTAAGACTGCCATAAAGGAATGGAACAAAAGTCACCAACTTCACGTCGCTCTACAGCAGAAGGGCATAGAATGGATTTATAACCCACCTGCCGCCTCACACTATGGAGGGGTCTGGGAAAGGTTAATACCACTTCTAGCCTTGACCAAAGATCAAACACTAGATGATGAATCCCTTCACACATTCCTTTGTGAAGTAGAAGCCATCCTTAATAGTCGTCCACTTACCACCATCTCAGACAGTCATAATGACCTTGAACCTTTAACCCCAAACCACCTCTTACTTCTCAAAGGTCAACCCACACTACCTCCTGGTGTGTTTCAGAAATCAGTTACCTACAGTAAACGCAGATGGAAACAAGTACAATACTTGTCAGATATGTTCTGGAAACGATGGGTTAGGGAATATCTTCCTACCTTACAAGAAAGGCAGAAATGGTTGAAAAAGAAACGCAATTACATGTGTGGTGATGTTGTGTTAGTTGCTGACCCTATTGCCCCTAGGGCATCTTGGATGTTGGGGAGGGTTATTGACACAAAGAAAGATTCAAAGGGGGTGGTACGTAGCATGACCCTGAAAACAAAAACAAATGTCATAGGTCTTTCAATCACAAAGATTTGTTTGTTGTTTGAGAATGACATGTAAACATGACTAATGTGACATGTAAACATGACTAATGTGACATGTGAATAACATGAATGAATGTAAAATGATTGACCAAGTACTTGGAATCATTGTATGGACTGACACGTATACTGATGGCTCCAGTCTTCACAAGCGCACATGGATTGATCTATGGATCTATTCGTGCATGCATGAGTGTTGTATACATACACAGACACATGCAGAACATACACAATGGACTCTTGTTACCATGCCTCTTATGGCACACGAACTGTGTTCAAATGCTTTACAAGAAGTACTCTCATGTATATGAGCCCTTGAAAGGACATTGCAATCATGGACATTTGAAACGAATTTTTGTAAAAAAAAAAAAAAAAGTGTTGTTGGAGAGAAACTGATGTTTGTTTTGCAATATGATGATTTGAGTTGATGAATTCTTCTGTGGTATGGCTCCATGTTTTGTTTGTTGTTATTGTACCTTTGCCCGGTACCAATAAGAGGGCTGGTATGTAGGAGCCATTTCTTTACTTTCTGTTTTACACCTGCTGGCCAAAAGGTAGAATACATGTTGGAACCATGGCTTGGCCTTGAGTGGAGCCCGGTGCAGGAAGGGTGTAATTAATGCACCTGTGCTTAATTAGGAGCACAGGTTTAGTCAAGGCACTTGCTGGAAATGGTGGACTGTGGAACGTGGAGACGCCAGCAGGCACAAAGGTTTTTAAACCAGAAAGAGCAAAAATAACAACTTGATGGTTAATGTTTGTTTTGGTTATTCAAGGACTTATTATTTGACTTTATGTTGATTTGTGACAACATTAAATGAAGAACTGCCTTTGTATATGTTATTGGAATAAACCGTCAGCTTTATTTAAAAACACCTACGGCATCAAAGAACTGTCTTATAAGAAGACAGTTTATGCCGTACACCACCTACAGACATTGCCGCGAATCCCTGGCCAATAGAACCGGGCCATTATTTGGGCTAGTGTCTTATCCTGCTCCAAGTGTCCGGCCATGGGATTAAAGTGAGCCACCTGGAATATAAATTCCTGGCGTGTCTTTGGCATTAAAAGCTGTGTTATTTGTTCCTTAGTCTGAGTGTCCTGCATCACTCGGTATAATCTATCCTTAATAACGGAAAACTAGGGGAAGGATGGGGTGGCATTTGGCTGGAGGGTTTGACCATAGATTACTCTCACTTGGTCAAACGCATGGCACAGAGTCTCGTCTCGCAACTGCTCTAATGGGAAATCCGCGAGGGATTCCCCAAGAGAGAGAGGAGGAGCATGCTGCTCCTCACTCTGATGCGGTGATGACGTAGATGGCTCTGTGACAGCTGCTCCCACCAATGCCACTCCGGGACCTCCCCCCACTGAACTATGGCAGGCCCCACTCTTCACTAAATGCATCATTAATTCCCAAAATCCCGGCCAATCAGTCGCCAAAGTTATTGAGTGGGTAAGGCGAGGATTAACCGCCACCTTTACTCTAAATTTCTCCCCTTGAAATAGAATGTGGACCAACACTAAAGGGTAGCTGTGAACATCCCCGTGCACGCACAACACCTTCACCAATTGTGCTCTTCCCAATGCCTCATCTTGAACTAGGCTTTGGTGGATTGAGGTCTGATTACAACCAGAGTCCACCAAAGCCTGATACGTATCCCCTTGGATACTCACCAGTATGCGATATGCTCCGGCTCGATCGAGGGCGTTCCCTGGCACATCAGGGATCTGGACCACTGCACCCACCTCCATCGCCTAGCACTGATGCTGGAGGTGCCCCAGTTCCCCGCAGTGCCAGCATACCAGCCCAGGCTCTCTCTCTGCACCAGTGTCCCGGAGATCACTCACCTGAGGGGGGGGAAGACACAGGCAAGGAAGTAGGAAACAGAAGGGCACCACGGGTGTGGCGGGCTGGCTGGGGTGGAGCTGGCCCCCGCCTCCTCGTTGGGGGAATGGGGCAAGGACAAGGAACAGAGGGAGAAGAGATGGGAGAAGGGGAGACACGCTGTCCTGCCATTGGAACGGCCGCCATATGGTCCTTCGCCAGCTCGATGGCGTGATCCAGTGATGCCGGGCGATGGCACTGGACCCATTCCACTGTTCCTTCCAGAAGTCAGGCGACGAATTGTTCCAGCACCACCAGATCGATGATTCCCTCAGCGTCACGGTTGTCGGCCCTCAGCCACCGCCGGCAGGCATCCCAAAGTTGCTGGCCAAATGCGAATGGCTGGCCGACCTCCTCCAGGCACAGCGCGCAGAAGCGCTGCCATTGTTGTTCCGGGGTGCGACCCACACGTTGGAGGACGGCCCTGCGGAGGTCTGCGTAGACCAGCCAGCTGTCAGCGGGGAGCTGTAGCGCAGCCAGCTGCGCCTCGCCCGTTAGCAGGGGGAGGAGGCGCGCTGCGTGCTGTTCCACCGGCCAGCCCCACACCTCTGCTGCCTACTCAAAAA
This sequence comes from Neoarius graeffei, assembly GCF_027579695.1. Lineage (NCBI taxonomy): Eukaryota > Metazoa > Chordata > Actinopteri > Siluriformes > Ariidae > Neoarius > Neoarius graeffei. The sequence continues at coordinate 55,586,787 of NC_083576.1, forward strand.
GAGTGAGGAAGGCTTCGGGGTAGTCATGTGGTGGTAGACCCCGACAACGCGAGCAGATGCCGGAATGCCTGGCAATCTTCCTGTTGCGCTAGCACCAGGGCTTCGAACCGTTGTTCCTACTCCTTCTGGAGGGCGATCAGCGCCTGGTACTGGCTCTGTTGGGCCATGGCAAGGGCATGGACCAGGTCCTTGAAGGGGAAGGACTCCATGTGGCCATTCCCTTCTGCACTCATTCCTGGGTTTCAGCACCACTGTAGAATCAGACCAGGTGGGTGGAGCACAGAAGCACGGCAGGCCAGAACTGAGTTATCAAAAACCTCTTTTATTGTAGCTTTTCAGCTTTTACATTCACTCTCCCAGGCACGCACGCGCACACACAAGTGTTCTGGTTGGGGGAGAGCTCCCTTTCCCTGCTCTCTCTCTCCTTTTAAAGGGCGCAGTCACTGGGAAAGACACACAAACACAGGTTAATTCCCATCAGGTGCAATGATTCCACCACTTACCTTTCCCGACTCCGCCCTCCATTCATAGACCGACACTTGGCCATGCCCCCGCTGCCACAGTGGTATTCTTTAGATATAAGCAGTTCCTTCCTTTTTCTATACTCTTCACATTCTGGATCAAGTGGATGTTTTGTCTGTCTATAGGATGTTGTTTCAGCACTCTATAGGCAATTTTATGTGTTTTGGCAAACTCTAATCTGATCTTTCAGTTTTTGAGATTTACCAATGGGTTGCATCTTGTGGTAAACCTTCTATGTTTACAGTCTTCTCTTGAAGTCTTCTCTTGATTGTTGACTCCAACACTGGTACACCTAACTCTAGGATGATGTTCTTGATCTGGCAAACTGTTGTTCAGAGTTTTTCTTCATGAGGGAAATAATTCTCCTGTCATTCACATTATGATTTCTGTAATCCAGCCACTGGATAAGCATACTCTTGGTGCTGGTCCCAAGCCCGGATAAATTGGAGAGGATTGCATCAGGAAGGGCAGCCAGCGTAACACCATGCCAAATCTAACATGCAGATTGAAAAGAGAAATACCAGACCGGATTGGTCGGGGCCCGGGTTAACAATGACAGCCTCCGGTACTGTTGGTCAACAGGGTGCCAGTGGAAAGTATGCTACTGTTGCATCAAAATGGAGAAAGAGAGGGGGGAGGCATGTAAGGAGAGAGCGTGATCGATGGAAGGGAAGGAGCTTAGAATTGAGGGTAGGAACATTGAATGTGAGAACACTGACTGGCAGAGCAAAGAGAGTTAGCAGGTATGATGGAAAGAAGGAAGTTGGACATTTTGTGTGTGCAGGAGACGAAGTGGAAGGGAAGCATGGCCAAGAACATTGGAGGTGGATGCAAGTTGTTTTATTGTGGAGTTGATGGAAAGAGAAATGGTGTTGGTATTGTTTTGAGGGGAGAGTTGGTCAACAGTGTGATTGATGTGAAGAAGGTGTCAGAGTGAAAGGCATGAAGTTGGAGATTCAAGGAGTGGTAATCAGTGTTGTTTGTGCATATGCCCCACAGGTTGGATGTGAGACTGAAGAGAGAGTCTTTCTGGGAAAAAATGGATGAAATGGTAGAAAGTATACAGAGGGAGGAGCACGTGCTGATAGGAGCAGATTTCAACGGACATGTTGGCGAGGTAAACAGAGGAGATGAGGGCGTGATGGGCAGATATGGGTTAAGCGAGAAAAATGTGGAAGGGCAAATGGTAGTTGATTTTTCAAAGAGGATGAATTTGGCAATAGTCAATTCATACTTTGAGAAGAAAGAGCAGCACAGGGTGACATTTAAGAGTGGAGGAAGATCTACACAGGTGGATTACATACTCTGCAGAAGGGGGTAACCTGAAGGAGATTGGAGACTGTAAAGTGATGGCAGGGGAGAGTGTAGCTAGACAAAATTGAGTAGTCATGTGCAGGATGAGCTTGAAAGTGAAAAAGAGGAAGCGTGAAATAGTGGAGCCAAAGATTAAGTGGTGGAAACTAAAAGAGATTGATCATCAGATGTAGTTTAGGGAAGAAATGAGACGAGCATTGAGTGGTAATGGAAGTCTGCCAGAAGATTGGGATACTACTGCTATACGAGTAAGAGAGGCAGCAAGGAAGGTGCTAGGGTGGTCATCGGGAAGGAGGAAGGAAGACAAGGAGACCTGGTGGTGGACCAAAGAAGTGCAGGAAATTATAAAAGAGAAGAGGCTAGCAAAGAAGAATTGGAATGATCAGAGAGATGAGGACAGCAGGCAGTTATACAGAGAGACGAGATAGAAGGCAAAAAGAGTGGTAGCAAAGGCAAAAGCAGATGCATACCAGGAGTTGTACGAAAGACTGGAGACCAAAGAAGGAGAGAAAGACCTGTACAGACTAGCTAGGCAGAGAAACAGGGGAGCGAGGGATGTACAGCAGGTAAGAGTGATGAAAGATGTAAATGGAAATGTGCTGACAAACAAAGAGAGTATATTAAGAAGGTGGAAAGAGTACTTTGAGGATTTAGTAAATGAGGAGAATCCAAGAGAGAAAAGGTCAGATTCGTTGGAGACAACAAATCAGGAAGCAGAGTTGGTTAGTAAGGATGAGGCAAGGGCAGCCATCAAAAGAATGAAGACTGGGAAAGCAGTCGGACCAGATGGTATCCCAATTGAGGTCTGGAGATGTTTGGGTGAGACGGCTGTGGAGTTCCTAACAAGATTGTTTCATAAGATCCTAGAGAATGAGAAAATGCCAAATGAATGGAGAGTGTGCTAGTCCCGATATACAAGAATAAGGGAGATGTACAGAGCTGCAGTAATGACAGAGGGATAAAATTGATGAGCCACACCATGAAGTTATGGGAAAGGGTATTGGAAGCGAGATTGAGAAGAGAGGTAGCAATCTGTGAACAACAGTATGGGTTTATGCCAAGGAAGAGCATGTTGGATGCAATTTTTGCTTTAAGAATGTTAATGGAGAAGTACAGGGAAGGCCAGAGAAAGCTACATTGTGTGTTTGTAGACCTGGAGAAGGCATACGATAGAGTGCCAAGAGATGAGTTATGGTATTGTATGAGAAAGTGTGGAGTGAATGAGAAATATATCAGACTGGTGCAAGACATGTATGAGAACAGTGAAACAGCAGTGAGGTGTGCAGTTGGAATGACTGAATGGTTCAAGGTGAAGGTGGGACTTCATCAAGGATTTGCTTTGAGTCCATTCTTGTTTGCCATAGTGATGGATAGCTTGATGGACGAAGTGAGGCAAGAGTCACCATGGAACATGATGTTTGCGGATGATGTTGTGATATGTGTTAAAAGTAGAAAGGAGGTTGAGTTGGGTTTGGAGAGATCGAGGTATGCATTGGAATGAAGAAGAATGAAGGTGAGCAGTAGCAAAACAGAATACATGTGCATCAATGAGAATGGGCATGAGAGTGTAGTGAAGATTCAAGGAGTAGATGTAAAGAAAGTTGGTGAATTCAAGTACCTGGGGTCAACTGTGCAGGAAAATGGGGGCTATGATAGTGAGGTGAGAAAGTGAGTGCAAGCAGGGTGGAGAAGGATTTCAGGAGTCATTTGTGATAGGAAAGTCCCAGCAAAAGTGAAAGGTAAGATGTATAAGACAGTAGTGAGACAAGCTATGATGTATGGACTGGAGACCATACCCTTAAAAAAGAGACGGGAGGCAAAGTTGGAGGTGGCAGAGTTGAGGATGTTAAGGTTTGTGATGGGAGTGACAAGGTTGGACAGGTTAAGGAATGAGCACATCAGAGGGACAGCACATGTGGAGAGCTTGGAAATTAAGCTAAGAGAGATGAGACTGAAGTGGTATGGGCACATCCTGAGAAGAAATGCAGAGCATGTTGGAAGAGAATCTTGAGGATGGAGCTGCCAAGCACACTAAAACAAGGAAGGCCAAAGAGGAGATACATGGATGTGGTGAGAGAGGATGTGAAAGTGGCAGATGTGGTAGAGAAGGATGCAGAAGACAGGGAGCAATGGAGATGAAAGATCCGCTGTGGTGACCCCTAATTGGGAGCAGCCAAAAGAAGATGATGATTCACTACAGTTTCTGTGGTCTTTCAGGCTTGTTGGTGTTCCTGAGTTCACTAGTGTGTGCTTGCTTTTTAAAAATATACCAAATGGAATGTATCAAATTTTGCCACACCTAATGTTTTTGCTATCTTTCTGATGATATTATTTTTATTTATTTATTTATTTATTTATTTATTTTCATCCTACAGTGGTGTAGTGGTTAGCACTGTTGCCTCACAGCAAGAAGGTTCTGGATTCGAGCCCAGTGGCTGACAGGGGCCTTTCTGTGTGGAGTTTGCACGTTCTGCCCCGGTCTGTGTGGGTTTCCTCCAGGTGCTCAGGTTTCCCCCACAGTCCAAAGACATGCAGGTTAGGCTAATTGGTGGCTCTAAATTGACCATAGGTGTGAATGGTTGTTTGTTGCTTTGTGTCAGCCCTGCGATGACCTGGCAACTTGTCCAGAGTGTACCCCACCTCTCGCCCATAGTCAGCTGGGATAGGCTCTAACTTGCCCGTGACCCGGCACAGGATAAGTGGTTACGGATGGATATTTTTCATCCCAATAATGATTTGTTTCACTGACAGTGATGGCTCTTTGTACTTCATATTGAGAGTTGATGGCAACAGATTCCAAATGCAAATGCCACACTTGAAATTAACTCTAGACCTTTTATTTGCTTGCTTGTAAATGAAATAAAGAAGGAATAACATTCCCTGGACCATGGAACAGCTGAGCAGCTGATTAACTAATTACTTTTGGTCCCTTAACAGGGGGGCGCATATGTACATAACATGGTGAGTAATTACATTGAAATAAGGAAGCCATGAGAAACCATGTTTGGAGCAAGACATGTGGCAATGGGTTTAACTTGAGGGAAAAGACACCCCCGCTGCACTAACATAAATGTATGTTGACAGGACAAATAACAAAGGTTGGACCAGAACACTTCAGAGAGTGGTACCTAAATGATACCCCAATAATTCCATAGTGTCTAAAGATCATATTTGTGGCTACTGGTTGTCTCAGTATCAAAAGTTTGTGCAGAGATGAGGGGTGCACAAAATTATGGTCAGAGTTTCCAACCAGGGAAGTGGAGTGGCACTGCAGTATGCATCCTTAACATTTGCATATAGTTAGTCCACAGTCCTGCTTCGTCTGGTAGGGTATTTAACAAACAGACTGAATGTGGGAATAAGTGCAGGAGAGGATGACATGATTAAAATCCTCAGAGATGACAGAGTAATGGGTGGCAAATCTGCAGTCTATCAGTCACACTGTAAATGATAAGACACATGGAGACCATGTTGGCAGATGGTAATGCATAAACTACTTTTGCGATAACATGGGCAGGCAGTATGGTTTTAAGTTAACTGTTAGTATCTCAATGTCTGGAATGCCCAGTTGTTCCTTTAAAGAGAAATGACAGGATTACACCAACTACTATTTACAAACATTGACAGTACCTCTCCTGTCTTCTTCTTATCTCTGTTGTTACAATCTGCACTGATGAAATGGAAGCTCACATTGTTAGTACTGGAAATCAGTTGAATTTAGTTACGTCTCTGTAAAACTCATAATATTGCACTCACTGTATTCCTACTGGCTCCACGTCAAAGCTGTTAACTCTTCCATTTGTTTGGCAATAGATCTTACATTGCCCATAATAAAACAGGGTGATATAGGCTTATCTTTTTCTTCTGATGTTTTATTCTCTCCAATAGCTCTTGGATGGCTTCTGAAATTCCACAGGAACTTCTAGTGACTTGCCTAAGGACACCGATGATTTCCTCAGTGTAAGCAGCTGCTCACTGGTGTAAACAAAGCAAATGAGTTCCTCTGGCATGCTAAGCACAGTGAAAAGAAGGCCAACTACCATCTTTATAAGATGTTAGCAGTTAGCAGTCTGTGCTACAAGTCTATTGTAGGCCTGACTAATGAAATGAAGCACAAAAATAGAAAAGAATATGCTAAAACAAACACAAACAACATCTCTTGTAAAATATATGTATGATTGTTTCCCTGATGTGGGTGGAGTACAGAAGTATGGCAGGTGGTTGCTAGTGTTCAAACACACGTTTATTATAATAGCTTTTCAGCTTTGTAACAGGCACTCTAGGACACACACACACACACACACACACACACACACACAGTTGTGTTCTGGTCTCAGCCAGCGCTCCTCTGCTCTCCTACTCCTCTTATGCTCCATCATCACTGCAAGAAACACACACATTAATTGACAACAGGTGTAGTGACTTGGCCACTCACCTTCCCTGACCCCGCCCTCCATTCACAAACTGATGCTCGGCCACGCCCCCGCAGCCACATACCCCCACTGCCCAACTCAGGCCGGGGATTCATCCAGCCTGCAGCAGATTCCCCCCCCGATGGGACAGGAGGTCTGCCACCACCATCTGCACCCCCAGCCTGTGGATCACCTCGAATTTGAATGGCTGGAGGGCGAGATATCAACGGGTGGTCTGCACGTTGGAATCCTTCATGTGGTGGAGCCACTGGAGGAGCACGTGGTCCAAACAGAGGGTGAAAGGGCATCCCAGCAGGTAGTATTGGAGGATGAGGACCACCCACTTGATAGCCAGACACTCCTTCTCGATAGTGCTGTATTTGCTTTCACACATCGACAGCTTGTGGCTGATGTACAGCACCGGTCGTTCCTCACCCTCCACCTTCTGGGACAGAATGGCCCACGGCCCCCTGTCTAATGTGTCTGTCTGTAAAATAAAGGTCTTGGGCCTCAGGCAGGCCACAATCACTGCAGTCTTGTTAATTTGGGGATGCACCTGCCCATGACCCAAGTGGAAACCCAGATATCATACTTCCACCCGCCCAATTGCACACTTTTAGCGGTTAGCGGTGAGGCCCACATGCCTCAGCAACTTGAGGATGGCCCTAAGGTGTACCAGGTGCCACGGCCAATCATTGCTAGAGATAATGTTGTCGATTTACGCTGCTGCGTAGGCAGCGTGAGGGCAGAGAATCCTGTCCATGAACCACTGGAACGTCGTGGGAGCCCAAAATAACCCAAAAGGAAGCATGATGAGTTGCTGTAACCCAAACGGTGTGGAAAAGGCTGTTTTCTCTCAGGATAGAGGAGTCAAGGGAATATGCCAGTATCCCTTTGTTAGATCCAGTATTGAATAAAAATGAGCAGTGCCTAATCAATTGAGCAACTTGTCAATGCAAGGCATTGGGTATGCATCAAATTTAGACACCGCATTGACCTTTTCTATAGTCCACACAGAACTGGACTGACCCATCGGTCTGAGGAACCAGGACCACTGAGCTGCTCCAGTCACTGTGGGATTCCTCGATTATGTCCATTACAAG